>NC_057811.1:83052312-83104360 GCF_018294505.1 Triticum aestivum
GCATTTTCCGCTCGAGGAGTCTTTCAGACACTCGTTTGGCACCAGTATTATTATTCCGCATTTTCCGCTCGAGGAGTCTTTCAGACACTCGTTTGGCACCAGTATTATTATTCCGCATTTTCCGCTCGAGGAGTCTTTCGGACACTCGCTTGGCACCCAGTATTTATTACCTCTATGTCTGATCGTACTGGTTAACTTATTCATGTATTTCATGTTCGCATTTGTTATACCTTATGTCCGAACTGTCTTGCGAGTACTTTCATAGTACTCACCTGGCTTGTTGATTTGGCCAGATGTTGACGAAGGCGATCTCTTGGATGAAGAATTCGATAGCGCGTCCGATGCCTAGAGGAGTCCCAGTCAGTCCTGCGCGATCCCGGATTTTGGTCACTTGCTTTGTTTACGCTTCCGCCACCCGCAATAAGTCTTCTCGAGCCTCACTCCGACGCTCGAAGAGCTGTAGTCTTCTGGAGTCATATCACTCGCCTCGTGGTGATCTCTCCACCATCGTTATTATCGTGAGTTAGTAGTTTGCCACCCTATCCGCCGTATTGTTTTATCGGCGTGCATGTAATAAATGGTTGGGCAGTCCCTGCTCAACCTTGTATTATATTTAGTACTCCTGGTATTTTTTTCTTCTGTGACCAATGTATTGTCTATCAGTGAGAAGGAATTCTTCCTCGCTGGTCCGTAACAGGGATTGGTTTCTCAATAATTATTTTATTGAAAAACCGGTCGTGACAAATGTGCTAGTAATATTCTTCATGATGCTCTCTTTATGTTGCAATTCTTATCCTTTATGTGAGCATCATTGAAATCACCATGCCTAGCTAGGGGCGTTAAGCGATAGCGCTTGTTGGGAGGCAACCCAATTTTATTTTTGTTCTTTGCTTTTTGCTCCTGTTTAGTAATAAATAATTCATCTAGCCTCTTTTTAGATGTGGTTTTATGTTTTAATTAGTGTTTGTGCCAAGTAGAACCTTTGGGAAGACTTGGGTGAAGTCTTTATGATGTTGCTATAAAAAACAGAAACTTTAGCGCTCACGAGATTAGCTGCCATTTTTTACTGGAGATTAATAGAAAAATTCCTCACTTCCACCAATTTATTTCAGAATTTTTGGAGTTGCAGAAGTATTCGAATGATTCAGATTACTACAGACTGTTCTGTTTTTGACAGATTTTGTTTTCATTGTGTTGTTTCCTTATTTTGATGAATCTATGAGTAGTATCGGAGGGTATGAACCATAGAGAAGTTGGAATACAGTAGATATTACACCAATATGAATTTAGAATGAGTTCACAACAGTACCTAAGTGGTGGTTTTATTATCTTATACTAACGGAGCTTACGAGTTTTCTGTTGAGTTTTGTGTTGTGAAGTTTTCAAGTTTTGGGTAAAGATTCGATGAACTATGGAATAAGGAGTGGCAAGAGCCTAAGATTGGGGATGCACAAGGCACCCCAAGGTAATATTCAAGGACAACCAAGAGCCTAAGCTTGGGGATGCCCCGGATGGCATCCCCTCTTTCGTCTTCGTTCAACGGTAACTTTACTTGGAGCTATATTTTTATTCACCACATGATATGCGTTTTGTTTGGAGCGTCATTTTATTTTCTTTTTTTTTGCTTGCTGTTTGAATAAAATACCAAGATCTGAAATTATTAAATGTTAGAGAGTCTTCACATAGTTACATAATTATTCAACTACTCATTGATCTTCACTTATATCTTTCGGAGTAGTTGGTCATTTACTCTAGTGCTTCACTTCTATCTTTTTAGAGCACGGCGGTGGTTTTATTTTGAAGAAATAGATGAACTCTCATGCTTCACTTATATTATTTTGAGAGTCCTAAACAACATGGTAATTTGCTTTGGTTATGAAATTAGTCCTAATATGATAGTCATCTAAGATGGGTATAATAAAAACTCTCATATAAAGTGCATTGAATACTATGAGAAGTTTGATTCCTTATGATTGTTTTGAGATATGAAGATGGTGATATTAGAGTCATGCTAGTGAGTAATTGTGAATTTGAGAGATACTTGTGTTAAAGTTTGTGATTCCCGTAGCATGCACATATGGTGAACCGTTATGTGATGAAGTCGGAGCATGATTTATTTATTGATTGTCTTCCTTATGAGTGGCGGTCGGGGACGAGCGATGGTCTTTTCCTACCAATCTATCCCCCTAGGAGCATGCGCGTAGTACTTAGTTTTGATAACTAATAGATTTTTGCAATAAGTATATGAGTTCTTTATGACTAATGTTGAGTCCAATGGATTATACGCACTCTCATCCTTCCACCATTGCTAGACTCTCTAATAGCGCACCTTTCGCCGGTATCATACACCCACCATATACCTTCCTCAAAACAGCCACCATACCTACCTATTATGGCATTTCCATACCATTCCGAGATATATTGCCATGCAACTTACCACCGTTCTGTTTGTTATGACACATCTCATCATTGTCATATTGCTTTGCATGATCATGTAGTTGACATCGTATTTGTGGCGAACCCACCTTCATAATTCTTTCATACATGTCACTCTTGATTCATTGCACATCCCGGTACACCGCCGGAGGCATTCACATAGAGTCATATTTTTGTTCTAAGTATTGAGTTGTAATTCTTGAGTTGTAAGTAAATAAAAGTGTGATGATCATCATTATTAGAGCATTGTCCCAAGTGAGGAAAGGATGATGGAGACTATGATTCCCCCATAAGTCGGGATGAGACTCTGGACGAAAAATAAAAAAAGGAAAAAAAAGAGGCCATAAAAAAAGAAGGCCAAAAAAACAAAAAGAAATGAGAGAAAAAGAGAGAAGGGGCAATGCTACTATTCTTTTACCACACTTGTGCTTCAAAGTAGCACCATGATCTTCATGATAGAGAGTCTCCTATGTTGTCACTTTCATATACTAGTGGGAATCTTTCATTATAGAACTTGGCTTGTATATTCCAATGATGGGCTTCCTCCAAATGCCCTAGGTCTTCATGAGCAAGCGAGTTGGATGCACTGAACTATCACGTAGTCATCAAAACGTGTATGTCAGATGTTTCGCAACATCTACAGACGACGCTGAGGTTCAGCACACCGAGCGGTGCATTAAGGACATAAGCCTTCTGTGCAGCAGTGAGGACATTCCTCAGTTTACAGACCCAGTCCGCATAATTGCTACTACCAACTTTCAACTAAATTTTCTCTAGGAACATATCTTAAACAGTAGAACTAAAGCGTAAGCTATGACATAATTTGCAAACTCCTTTTGACTATGTTCATGATAATAAAGTTCATCTGATTATTTAATGAACTCCCATTCAGATAGACATCCCTCAAGTCATCTAAGTGATACATGATCCGAGTCAAACTAGGCCATGTCCGATCATCACGTGAGACAGACTAGTCATCATCGGTGAACATCTCCATGTTGATCACATCTACTATACGAATCATGTTCGACCTTTCGATCTCTTGTGTTCCGAGGCCATGTCTGTACATGCTAGGCTTGTCAAGTCAACCTAAGTGTTTCGCATGTGTTCCGAGGCCATGTCTGTACATGCTAGGCTCGTCAACACCCGTTGTATGCGAACGTTAGAATCTATCACACCCGATCATCACGTGGTGCTTCGAAACAACGAACCTTCGCAACGGTGCACAGTTAGGGGGAACACGTCTCTTGAAATATTAGTGAGGGATCATCTTATTTATGCTACCGTTGTTCTAAGCAAATAAGATGTAAACATGACAAACATCACATGCAAATCATAAAGTGACATGATATGGACAATATCATCTTGCGCCTTTTGATCTCCATCTTCGAGGTGCGGCATGATCACCTTTGTCACCGGCATGACACCATGATCTCCATCATCGTGTCTTCATGAAGTTGTCTCGCCAACTATTACTTCTACTACTATGGCTAACGGTTAGCAATAAAGTAAAGTAATTATATGGGATTCTAGCAAGAACGTTTCTTACCTACGCAAAAGCCACAACGTGATATGCCAATTTCTGTTTACCCTTCAGAAGGACCCTTTTCATCGAATCCGATCCGACTAAAGTGGGAGAGACAGACACCCGCTAGCCACCTTATGCAACTAGTGCATGTCAGTCGGTGGAACCTGTCTCACGTAAGAGTACGTGTAAGGTCGGTCCGGGCCGCTTCATCCCACGATGCCGCCAAATGAAGATAAGACTAGTAACGGCAAGTAAATTGACAAAATCGACGCCCACAACTACTTTGTGTTCTACTCGTGCATAGAAACTACGCATAGACCTAGCTCATGATGGCACTGTTGGGTAACGTAGCAATAATTCAAAAAAATTCTACGCATCACCAAGATCAATATATGGAGTAATCTAGCAACGAGGGGAAGGGGAGTGCATCTACATACCCTTGTAGATCGCGAGCGGAAGCGTTCAAGAGAATGGGGTTGATGGAGTCGTACTCGTCGTGATCCAAATCACCGATGATCGTAGCGCCGAACGGACGGCACCTCCGCGTTCAACACACGTACGGAGCAGCGACGTCTCCTCCTTCTTGATCCAGCAAGGGGGGAGGAGAGGTTGATGGAGATCCAGCAGCACGACGGCGTGGTGGTGGAAGTAGCGGGATTCCAACAGGGCTTCGCCAAGCGCTGCGGGAGGAGGGAGATGTGTCACGGGAGGGAGAGGGAGGCGCTAGGGCTTAGGTATTGCTGCCCTCCCTCCCCCCACAATATATAGGGCCAAGGGAGAGGGGGGCGCAGCGTTGGCCCTTCCTCCAAGGAAGGGTGCGGCCAGGGAGGAGTCCATCCTCCCCAAGGCACCTCGGACGTGCCTTCCCCCTTTAGGACTCTCCCTTTATCTTATCTCTTGGCGCATGGGCTTGGGGCTGGTTCCCTTGGCCCATATAGGCCAAGGCACACACCCCACAGCCCATGTGGCCCCCCGGGGCATGTGGACCCCTTGGTGGACCCCCGGACCCCTTTCGGCACTCCCGGTACAATACCGATAGTGCGCGAAACTTTTCCAGCGACCAAAATAAGACTTCCCATATATAAATCTTTACCTCCGGACCATTCCGGAACTCCTCGTGACGTCCGGGATCTCATCCGGGACTCCGAACAACTTTCGGGTTACCGCATACTAATATCTCTACAACCCTAGCGTCACCGAACCTTAAATGTGTAGACCCTACGGGTTCGGGAGACGCGCAGACATGACCGAGACGACTCTCCGGTCAATAACCAACAGCGGGATCTGGATACCCATGTTGGCTCCCACATGCTCCTCGATGATCTCATCGGATGAACCACGATGTCGAGGATTCAATCAATCCCGTATACAATTCCCTTTGTCAATCGGTATGTTACTTGCCCGAGATTCGATCGTCGGTATCCCGATACCTTGTTCAATCTCGTTACCGGCAAGTCTCTTTACTCGTTCCGTAACACATCATCCCGTGATCAACTCCTTGGTCACATTGTGCACATTATGATGATGTCCTACCGAGTGGGCCCAGAGATACCTCTCCGTTTACACGGAGTGACAAATCCCAGTCTCGATTCGTGCCAACCTAACAGACACTTTCAGAGATACCTGTAGTGCTCCTTTATAGCCACCCAGTTACGTTGTGACGTTTGGTACACCCAAAGCATTCCTACGGTATCCGGGAGTTGCACAATCTCATGGTCTAAGGAAATGATACTTGACATTAGAAAAGCTCTTAGCAAACGAACTACACGATCTTGTGCTAGGCTTAGGATTGGGTCTTGTCCATCACATCATTCTCCAAATGATGTGATCCCGTTATCAATGACATCCAATGTCCATGGTCAGGAAACCGTAACCATCTATTGATCAACGAGCTAGTCAACTAGAGGCTTACTAGGGACATGGTGTTGTCTATGTATCCACACATGTATCTGAGTTTCCTATCAATACAATTCTAGCATGGATAATAAACGATTATCATGAACAAGGAAATATAATAATAACCAATTTATTATTGCCTCTAGGGCATATTTCCAACAACTCCCCCCTCTCGTTGCTATCCATCCCATGATCTTGCGTGTGCGTAGGAATTCTTTTGAAATTAGTACGTTGCCCAACAGTGGCATCTGAGCCAGGTTTATGCGTAGATGTTATATGCATGAGTAGAACACAAGTGAGTTGTGGGCGATACAAGTCATACTGCTTACCAGCATGTCATACTTTGATTCGGCGGTATTGTTGGATGAAGCGGCCCAGATCGACATTACGCGTACGCTTGCGCGAGACTGGTTCTACTGACGTGCTTCGCACACCGGTGGCTGGCGGGTGTCAGTTTCTCCAACTTTAGTTGAATCGAGTATGGTTACGCCCGGTCCTTGTGAAGGTTAAAACAGCACATACTTGACGAAATATCATTGTGGTTTTGATGCGTAGGTAAGAACGGTTCTTGCTCAGCCCGTAGCAGCCATGTAAAACTTGCAACAACAAAGTAGAGGATGTCTAACTTGTTTTTGCAGGGCATGTTGTGATGTGATATGGTCAAGACATGATGCTAAATTTCATTGTATGAGATGATCATGTTTTGCAACAGAGTTCTCGGCAACTGGCAGGAGCCATATGGTTGTCGCTTTATTGTATGAAATGCAATCGCCATGTAATTTCTTTACTTTATCACTAAGCGGTAGTGATAGTCGTAGAAGCAATGGTTGGCGAGACGACAACGATGCTACGATGGATATCAAGGTGTCGCGCCGGTGACGATGGTGATCATGACGGTGCTTTGGAGATGGAGATCAAAGGCAGAAGATGATGATGGCCATATCATATCACTTATATTGATTGCATGTGATGTTTATCTTTTATGCATTTTATCTTACTTAGATCGACGGTAGCATTATAAGATGATCTCTCACTAAATTTCAAGGTATAAGTGTTCTCCCTGAGTATGCACTGTTGCGAAAGTTCGTCGTGCCGAGACACCACATGATGATCGGGTGTGATAAGCTCTACGTTCACATACAACGGGTGCAAGCCAGTTTTGCACACGCAGAATACTTGGGTTAAACTTGACGAGCCTTAGATATGCAGATATGGCCTCGGAACACTGAGACTGAAAGGTCGAGCGTGAATCATATAGTAGATATGATCAACATAGTGATGTTCACCATTGAAAACTACTCCATCTCACGTGATGATCGGACATGGTTTAGTTGATATGGATCACGTGATCACTTAGATGATTAGAGGGATGTCTTTATAAGTGGGAGTTCTTAAGTAATTTGATTAATTGAACTTTAATTTATCATGAACTTAGTACCTGATAGTATTTTGCATGTCTATGTTGTTGTAGATAGATGTCCCGTGCTGTTGTTCCGTTGAATTTTAAATGCGTTCCTAGAGAAAGCTAAGTTGAAAGATGATGGTAGCAATTACACAGACTGGGTCCGTAACTTGAGGATTATCCTCATTGCCGCACAAAAGAATTACGTCCTAGAAGCACCGCCAGGTGCCAGACTCGCTGCAGGAGCAACGCCAGATGTTATGAACGTCTGGCAGAGCAAAGCTAATGACTACTCGATAGTTCAGTGTGCCATGCTTTACGGCTTAGAACCGGGTGTCGAATGTGGGGTTCCGGAAAACCCTTAAGGTTCGAACTCTGGGGTGCACGCGAAGTCTTTCCCTCCTACCAATCCACGCCCTAGCTCGCTAAGATCTCACGGACGAACTCGACGAACTCGCAACACAGAAAGACATGAGGTTTATACTGGTTCGGGCCACCATTGTGGTGTAATACCCTACTCCAGTGTGGTGGTGGTGGATTGCCTCTTGGGCTGATGATAAACAATACAAGGGGAAGAGTAGCCTCCTGAGGTTGAGGTGTTCTTGTGCTCGTCCAGCTTGTGTGGGTGAGATGCCTCTGAGTGAGTTCTCCCCTACGGTGGTGGCTAGCTCTACTTATATAGGCCCTGGTCCTCTTCCCAAATATTGAGCGGGAAGGGAGCCAACAACGGCGGGAAAATTTGAAGGGGGGCAGCTAGTACAAGCTGTCCTGACAAAAGTGGTCTTGCCTGCGAAAGGCTCTGGTGGTGACGCCGTCCTGGGCTCCACGATGACCTCCGTCCTGCCGTCCTTCTGGTCTTGGTCTCATTGCACCAATAAGGCAACCTTTGCCTGGTGCCTCGGTACTCCTCGCCTGCGCTGGCCTCCTTAGCACCAAAGAGGAAACAAGGATGCTGCGCGCGCTGGCGCCCGCCTGGTCTAGATCATCATGGCTCACGTCACGAGAGCCTCGTGAGGTTTGCCCCGCCTTGATATCTCCGCTACTCGTGAGCCTGCCTGGCCAGGCCACTCCTGAGGAGGTCTTGCGCCATCCGCCTCGCGAGGGTCTTGGATGCCTCGTTGATGAAGATGGGCCGTATAGCCCGCTGACTTAGCCACGCCGTGGGCCGGAGGCAGGCAAGTCTGGGGACCCCAGTTCCCAGAACGCCAACAGCAGCCCCCGGGCCCAACGTGCGCTCGGGCTTGGCTTCGCGGCAGGGCCAAGGGTCAAGTACGGAGCACCGCCGGCCCCAAAAGCCTGCAGCCTCGGTTGACGCATGGCGGTCGATTGGACGTGCGTGTCTCCGCTTCTCCATGAAGCCTTTGAATCCGCCTGGCTATGCGGCCCCCACAACCTACATAGTTTTACCGCCATTTTCTGCGCCTCGCTTCCCCAATATCCCTGCTTCCTCGAGACTTTGCTTCTCTTCTCCAATCTGACCTGCCCTCCACCCGCTTCGCTGCCATGTCGCCGAAACAAGCAGATAAGGGAAAGAAGCCCTTGTCTCTAAGTGCTCCTCCGGCCGTCGAGCCGGCGCTAGGTCGATCCCGAGTGCTCAACGACGAGGCCATGGACAAGGTGTGTCCGATGCTTGCTTCCAGCTTCAACGAGTGTGGAGAGACGGTGGCTTGGCCTGCGTCTTGCACTCGCATGGCACGGGCGGCCACTGAAATCCCAATCTTCATAGATGCCCTCTGGGCTGGCCTGATTCCTCCCTTCTCCGCCTTCTTCAACGCGGTGCTCGAGCACTATCAGATCCACATGTTGCACCTTAACCCTCAATCAGTGACTCTTCTCGCCGTCTTCGCCTTCGTGTGCGAAGCCATGGTGGGCGTCGCCCCTTCTGTGGCCCTCTTCCGCCATTTCTTCTCATTGCATCCGATCGACCCTCAACAAAGCTCAGGGTGCGCGAGCTTCCAGGCCGTGGCCGCGACTGCGGACGCGGGGATTGACTTCGAACTTCCTTCATCCACGAGCGAGTTCCGTACACGGTGGGTGTTTGTTGATGCCGGCGTGCTCAGCCCCCTGCTCCAAGCTCCGGCGAGGCCTGCTGTTCCAAACTCTGGCTGGGGCCATCAGAAGCTCACGAGCCCCCGACTCGCTCCCGTCTGGTTCAGGTGGGGAAGCCGAAGGAGCGAGGCGTGACCACGCCTATGGTGGTGAAGGAATTCGTCAAACGTCGGGTTGCTCCGCTTCAGCGCCACTCCCGTCCGATGTGGACCTTGCTCAAGAGTCAGGACCATATGAGGTTTCAAGAGTCTGGGCTCCCTCTCGGGACGCGGCAAACAGTGCTCAAGGTCCTGACGGGCGTCCCTTTGCCGGACGAACTGCCTGGGAAGAATTGCCCGCTGTACCGCTGCAAGAACAAGAATGAATTTGTAGAGAGCATGCCTCTCTTCGATGAGTGGGGGCTGCGCCCACTCGGCCTGGTGGGGTCCCGTGAGAACCCCGTCGACGTGGTTCCCTTCCTCGCCGCCGGTGCCGAGCTCGCCCTAGGTGAAGGTGCAGGAGGGCGAGCTACGACGGGGGCCGGTTGTCAGGACCGGTTTTTCGGGATATTAATTTCCCAGAAAATGGCCCTTGTACTCACCAGCCCCAGGATGACTGTTAGCTGATGAGGCACCAACTTGTTACAGAAATTCCAAGCAAAGTACAAAATATGTAGTACAAGACCATTGTGGCCTATGAGTACAACAATTGGTTTCTAGTGGTTGATGGCGGAAGCGGTTCGTGGTTCATCTGCGTCTATGGGACTCCATTTCCCACAGGAACAGCTAACCAGGATAACTCCTATCTTCACGAGGCTGCTATCATCATTGCGTAGGTTCCGGGGCTGTCATCGCAACGCTCCTCTCCATGCGAGAAATCTGGCCAAGACAATAGCCAGGGACAAGCCAGTGAGTACTTTTGAATGTACTCGCAAACATTATGAATACGGGTATAATATAACAAGGGATAATCATGCTCCGAAATATTCTATGATCATAACGTCAGTCACGGAATAAACACAATCAGTGATGCACGCATGCAGGTTGTTCATATAAAATATGAATATGCAATACGGGAGTAGAATTACAATGCACCGATCGAGTGTCCGAAACGACGCCTCGAAAGGATAATAAGATAAATCATGCCTCAGTCGGGCGTCTGAGCGACACCACAAAAAGGGCTTGTAAGAAAATAATCGCACTGAGTATCCAGGAGGTAGAACCGTCCCAGGGATACTCAATAATTCAAATAATGTAAATGGTTAGTCCACAATAATAATAAACATCATCCTCATATGTCACCGGTCATAATCAATGTTCTGGTTTAGCCGTTTCTCCTCCGAAGACCGACACTATAACCGACACTAAACCCATCTCAGGCTGTAGTCTTTACTCATGGACACGGCTATACGAATAGGTTTAACCTCTGCAGAGGGTGTACTCTATACCCACGAGTAACAGATTTCTTTAGTCCATCGGGACTAATTCCGCCGACGGTCTTTTAATGGAAAACACACCTGTCCGCACACACCAACCTAACTTACCGGTGTCTAGAATCAACCACGACACCTGTTAAGCAAAACTCTAAGTGGGGAGGCTACAACCTCGATTAGCATGGGATCACGCGCGCAAACTAGGGAAGCCACTCACCTCGGCTACAACCGGAAACACCCATGCCCCCGGACCAGGTGGCATGCCTACCGGATGCCTCCGGTATCTTCCACCATGGCCTCTCTGTATGGTGTGTGCTTGGAGGGGTTGACAACTTACTGAACAGTACCCTACCTGCAGCAGGGACAAGTGGTAGCACGAAACAAGTATGGGGGTTACTGGAACGAGACTCGATCTACGGTCGACTCAGGAGGTTCAAGTATTCCCTGTATGATTAGCATAACAAATATATTTCAACCAACAGACAGAATCACCGCTCATCATAACTCATCATGCCATACCGGACACACTCGTCTCGACGAGGAACTAGGGACAAGCTCGTGTCTACCCAAGACAGCGACTTTCCCAGCTTCCTTCCGGTATGCATGAAAGGCTCACGAGGGTGATCACTATCACCAGCATATCCATTTCTAACAGCAAAGAATCTCATTATGCACTCACGCGTATGATCGTATCGTCACATAAAATAACAAATGCTCCATGTCAAGGTGGTGTTGTAACCGTATCAAACAACACACAAAAATATTATGCCAGGGTTCAGAATGCTTGCCTTCAAGAGTATGCAAGGGGGTGCACTTTTTGAAAGTTGCTTTCCTTCTTCAAAAATCCTATTTTGGGGAAATTTATATTAACACATAATTTTAAAACAGTACAAAAAAGGTGTCTGGAAAATTTTGAAATGAATATGAAAATAAACTAGACAATATTTGGGAAACAACAGAAAAAGAATCAAGTCATTTGGATTTATATGTAAAAAGTTATAGCCAGTCAAAGTTTAGTCAAATTCTGTTTTTAAAATAAAACAGAAAAAGGAAAACGCTTCGATACAGAATACGCTTTCGGGGTAGGGGATACGTACTCGAGACTTTACGCTTTCACTTATCCAGCGTGGACGGGCGCGTGGGTCACTGACAGTGGGTGCACGGGGCCCACTGGTCAGGTTTGACCAGTCGTCTCTCCCTCCTCTTCCTTTGCCCGAGCGGAGGCGGGACTCCGGCGATCGACGCCGGCGAGCGACGGCTCCTCGAGGGCATCCGAGGGCAGGGATGGACCCGCCAGACCGGGCGGTCCTCCCGGTGGATGTTGGGTCGTCGGGGGTGCAAGGAGTCGCCGGCGGCGAGCTCCGCGGCGGAGGAGGCTTCGGGTGGTTTGGGGTTCTGGGCTGCGGTGGTCTTCGAGCGAGTTTGAGGTGTTGGGTGGCTCCGCAAGATCGAGGGGAAACGGGTGGTGGTGTTGGATGGACGGGGGAGGGTCTAGTTGCGACGAACGGCACCAGAAGGCGGCGGCGGCCGAACCGGCCGGAGTCGAGGAAGACGGCTACCAACCGCCGATTGCTGGCTGAGGGGGTGCTATGGGGTGGCCTGGGGTCGCCTGAGTGCTCGGAGGAGCTCGGGGGCCTCCTTTTATGGCGCAACGAGGTTGGTTTCGCGGTGGTGGATAAGAATGATGGCGAACCGCCGTTCTGTAGTGGCCAGGGCGACGTGGCGGCGACGAGCACTAGCAGACGGGCTTGAGGATAGGCTCGGGCTATACAAGGGGGCAGCTGGCGCGCTGCTGCGGCTCGGGCGGCGCCGTCCATGGTAGGATCCCACTATGGCCGGCCGCTAGCCGCCGTGGCCGACCTGACGGCGGTGCTGTAGGGCGCCAGGGGCGGCTCTGCGGCGAGGGAGGGGGCGGGCGTGCTGGCTGCGAGTGGGGGAGGCCAGAGCGGGCGCGGGGAGGCGGCCGTGCGACGCGGCGGCTCGGGCGCTCGCACGTGCAAAACGCGCGCTCTGGCGCGCCTAGAGCACGCACGAGACGTGCTCGACATAATGCCAGGGCAGCCTAGAGTGCTTGAGCGAGGCTGGCAAATAACAGGACTAGGTTAGAGCTAGTAAGGAGATCAAGGGACATGGTGGTTAGGTGAGGGGATCAAGTTCACAATGCAAACAAATAATCATGCCAAATCTGCCCATGCACTCAAGGTGTTCGCCAGAATGCTAAGTGCATCTAGGCAACTCTTGGAGTGGCCAAAAACTCCAGACCAGTGTCTCTTTAGATGTAGGTGATGGTGGCAAGGGTAGTTTGGTAAAACTAGAAACTAGTTAGTGCAAGTTTTTGAGAAAGCCAAATCTGGACAGAAACTAAAGGCTGTAATTGCATGAACCAAAAATACTCCAATGGGTCCACTCTCCTGGACTTAAGGGTTTTGTAGGGAGGACTACAAGCAGGAAAAAGCTCATGGGCACTAGAGCAAAATAAATTAGGGTTGCAGTAGAAAAAGCCAAACTGGACCAGAGAGCAAAAGAGGATGATTTGCTCAAATTTTTCAAAGAACACTCATGGGTTTTTGCATGAAGTTGAATTATATGCATCTACTGACATCTCCAAACACTTGGAAGAATTTTTAAAGAATTATTTAAATAGGTTGTAGTGCAAAAATACCTACTGGACCAGATTTGAAAATTTGGTGTAGAGCTCAAAATCTCCAATGACCAAAAGATATTTTTGCATAAAAGTGATGTGGAAACATCACATGACATCCCCAAATTTTGGTGAAAATTTTAAATGCATTTATCAAATGGTTGCAGTGCACAAGAGGCTCCAAATTTATGAAAAATCATTTTAAAAGAATAAAGCTCAGGAAAATCAATTATGCAAATAAATCCACTGATAAAGAATTGTTTTATTGAGAGACTATACAAGTCCAATAATATTTTTGGAAAGTTTCCACTTGAGGTAAAAAACCCAAAAATATTAAAGAGAAGAGGGGTTCTGAAATCAAAAGATAAATCCAGAAAATAAAAATTTAATTTCCTGGCAAAATTTTAATTAATAAAACAAGGTCAAAAATTTTGGGTGTTACAACACTACCCCCCTTAAGAAAAATCTCGTCCTCGAGATTTGTTAAAAGCTGTTTTGAACAAACATCGCTCTTACAAAAAAAATCATCCTACTTATGCAATAAAATGTATCTACAGTGAGAGGGCAATAAGTGGTGTAAAACTACAGTGGTGTACTGGCGTCGCGTGGAAAAATCCATGGTTGGGGAAAACGAGATATTTCTACGTTGGATACAGTAAGTTTAGAATAAATTCTAAATTTCTAAAATACGCTGGTTGTACCCGAGAGCACAGTGCTCTCTCTGGCTGACAGGTGGACCCGGGGCCCACTGTCGGCCTCTTCTTCTACCTCTGGCTCTCTCTTCTTTCTCTCTCTCGCGTGCTCTCCCACGCTTTCTCCACCGGCGACGTCTAGCGCGTAGGGCATCTAGGCCGTACTGCGGTAGTGCGCGGCGTGCTAGCTGCCGGTGCAGCGTGTACTCACCTCGCGGGCCAGTACACTGTCGGCACTGCTCGCGGATTCGCCTCCGAACACCGGCGATCGAGCGACGAGCGGTGCTGGTGGACCTCGCCCACCGTACACCGATCTCGAGCTATAAAATGACCGCGGTGCTCCTTTCTTCTTCCTCACACCTGGCCTCGCTTCCTCTTCTCCTTCCTTCTCCTCCATTTCTGTTTGCAGAGGCTCGAGACGAGGCTCTAATGGCGGAGGCGATGCCAGACTGGTACGTGGTCCTGATGTGCGGAGGTTTGGCGACGTTGTTGGGGTTCTCCGTGCTCCTGTGCGCGATGATCCTTGATGATCGTCGTGATGCTGCCGCTCGAGTGTTAGCTCTTCGCGGTGGCAGTGATCACGAGGATTACGTGCGGCGTCGAGTGCTAACTGTTGCCGGTGTGCTGGAGGCCACTTGCACCCGAATAATATCCCACAAATCTCTCCTACTGAGACTGTGGTGTGCTCGGGTGTGAACAGTTAGGTGTAAAATGTGTACGAGGAATTGTAATTAGCACACGAGGTCGAGTGGTTGTGGTTGTGAGTCTGCTGTTATGGTGCTGCGCGAATAAAATCTATGTCGTGAAGAGGTATACGCTGCAGCAACTCAGGGAAAGAAATCTTACTTCAAAATTTATCATGAGTGAAAATTTGTTACAGCAGTAAAACTACTCACATAACTGAAACCAAATATTTGATCAGTCGCACAACTTTTGGATACCACGCACAAGTTACAACACATAAACAAATACTGGGATAATGAACATAGCGGTGACGTCTACAATAAAAATGGTAAATGGACAGGGTCCTGAGAAAACGTCTCTGGTACTGGGGCACACTCCTCTTCGATTCGGGGAAGCAGGTTGACTAGCTGATGAATGCGTCTCTCCTGGTCGGGTCTCAGTGGTCTACCAATAGCGATCTGAGGATTTAAATCAGCGAGGCTCTGGAGATAACCCATTACCCGCTGAGTCAAACGCTCTTGAGCGATAACATACTGGGCAAGGTTGGCCAGTACTGGGTCTCTTTCAATTCGTCCACCGGGAAAAGATGCTACTTCTCCGGGTGCTGCACGACTTGGAAAGTAATAATACCCTCGTTCGCTGGCATAGGGTACCGCGAATCGAAGACGAGCAAGCGCTTCATAGGTAGCAGCTTCTATGGCCATATGCGGAGTCGGCATGGATTTCCCCACGAAGGAGACTTCCGTTGGGTCTTGGTTTGGGTTTACTGGAGGGATGTGCACCACTGCCCAATATTTCGAGGTGGATGGGGTGATCCTCGATTTGAGCAACTCGTACTGGGGTGGATGGATAGCACTCATGGTACTGCAGGTAAAGTCCCACAATATTTTGGCAAAACTACCTGGGGTGGTGTCTGGAGTTCTCAGATAAATACTGGGGGTTGGCATGGCAAAGGAATGGCTGTGAGTGTTGTGCACAAGGTGAGGGGTACTTGGCAAGGTCACGAGGTGGCCTTTTATATAGCATTGGGGCTGGGTTATTTACCGTGGTGAAGGGTAACTAGTTTGTTGGTTCTGCTCTTGGGGTCGGGGTCAAAGCTACAAATACACATATCTCATAAATGTGACGCATTGCTGTGGGTGTCGTCGGGGTGGCTTTGGTAGCTGCGCCCAGAATTTAAAAATGCAACTATATGCTGACGTACTTATGCATGGCTACTATTCAAAAATAGGGGCGCACAAGCAGACATCATTTAAATATGGTGATACATGATCACACAATTACAAGGCGTAGAAATACTAAGGCTCGGTACTACTCGAGCGACTTAGTCTACTGCGTTAACATCTAAGCGGGCTTGCCTTGTGGACATCGAGGCTTCTCCACGGGTTTCACCATCGGGATTAGCCGGATGAGGTTGAGGGGCTGCAGGGTCGGGGTAGCGATGATGACCATCGCGGGGGTTGTTGGCCACAATCCCGTTGGAGCGTGTTCCCAAAAGGCGGCGAAGCACTTCTGGGGACACCAAAGCATTTTGGTCGATGGCTGGGGCAGACCTCAAGGACTCGACCGGCTGTCCGAACAGCACGACAGGGTTGACGGCGTCGGGCTCATCCTCTCCTCTTGCCGGGGCTCGGCGAACCAGTTCTCCACGAGCTGCGATCAGATCAAGGGTGATTTGATCGAACAGTTCCTCCAGTGCACTAACATAGCGCACCAGATGCAACAATGCAGGATCCGTCTCGTGATCTCCGTTGGCAACCTGGGGCGGCCTACCATACCCGTCACGGCTGGGGTAGTAGCAGAACGAGCGATAGTTAACTCTGGGCGACAAGTGCCAGAGTTGAACTATAGCTTCTCGAGCAGCTAGCTGGATGGCTTGTGGCTCAAAGGAAGTTGTCCTTCCAGTGAACCTGTAGGGGCGTTCTGGTGATAGACCCCTACCGTAGATGTGCACAGTGGCCCAGAACTGACGGCTCTCACCGCTCATGGATCCTTGGTACACAACATATTCTGGGGGCTCTTCTAATGCATAGGCACGGCGGGTGAGGTTTGCGAGCACGGTCACAAAACCTCCAAGGTTGGTGGCTGTGGTCTCATTGTGCACAATAGGGCCAGGCATTCTGCCTCGAGTTGGGGGAAGAGGCTGTGTTGTGCTGTGTTGAGGCTAGTGTGCCCTTTTTATAGAGAAAGGAGACGGAGCCTTCCTTCGCACGCTTGCGAATGAGACATGTTAGGTGTCGGTCACTGGCGCGTGATCGACAGGTTAGGTTGATAGGTTGGGCACTGACTGCCAAAAGCATCGGGGTCACTGTGTGGCTATCTTACACGGGAAGCTTGGCCGGGGTTAGGTTAAGGTCTGGTGGATAGGTTAACCTAGGTTTATTGACCTGGCTAAGATAGGATTAGCCAATGGTCAGCCTGGCTCTGATACCAAGTCTGTCAGGACCGGTTTTTCGGGATATTAATTTCCCAGAAAATGGCCCTTGTACTCACCAGCCCCAGGATGACTGTTAGCTGATGAGGCACCAACTTGTTACAGAAATTCCAAGCAAAGTACAAAATATGTAGTACAAGACCATTGTGGCCTATGAGTACAACAATTGGTTTCTAGTGGTTGATGGCGGAAGCGGTTCGTGGTTCATCTGCGTCTATGGGACTCCATTTCCCATAGGAACAGCTGACCAGGATAACTCCTATCTTCGCGAGGCTGCTATCATCATTGCGTAGGTTCCGGGGCTGTCATCGCAACGCTCCTCTCCATGCGAGAAATCTGGCCAAGACAATAGCCAGGGACAAGCCAGTGAGTACTTTTGAATGTACTCGCAAACATTATGAATACGGGTATAATATAACAAGGGATAATCATGCTCCGAAATATTCTATGATCATAACGTCAGTCACGGAATAAACACAATCCGTGATGCACGCATGCAGGTTGTTCATATAAAATATGAATATGCAATACGGGAGTAGAATTAGAATGCACCGATCGAGTGTCCGAAACGACGCCTCGAAAGGATAATAAGATAAATCATGCCTCAGTCGGGCGTCTGAGCGACACCACATAAAGGGCTTATAAATAAAAGAAATAACAAGCATGCCACAGTCGAGCGTCTATGCGACACCACATAAAGGGCTTATAAAGAATTTAATTAACAAGCATGCCACAGTCGGGCGTCTGAGCGACACCACATAAAGGGCTTATAAAGAATTTAATTAACAAGCATGCCACAGTCAGGCATCTGAGCGACACCACATAAAGGGCTTATAAGGAATTTAATTAACAAGCATGCCACAGTCGGGCGTCTGAGCGACACCACAAAAAGGGCTTGTAAGAAAATAATCGCACTGAGTATCCAGGAGGTAGAACCGTCCCAGGGATACTCAATAATTCAAATAATGTAAATGGTTAGTCCACAATAATAATAAACATCATCCTCATATGTCACCGGTCATAATCAATGTTCTGGTTTAGCCGTTTCTCCTCCGAAGACCGACACTATGACCGACACTAAACCCATCTCAGGCTGTAGTCTTTACTCATGGACACGGCTATACGAATAGGTTTAACCTCTGCAGAGGGTGTACTCTATACCCACGAGTAACGGATTTCTTTAGTCCATCGGGACTAATTACGCCGACGGTCTTTTAATTGAAAACACACCTGTCCGCACACACCAGCCTAACTTACCGGTGTCTGGAATCACCCACGACACCTATCAAGCAAAACTCTAAGTGGGGAGGCTACAACCTCGATTAGCATGGGATCACGCGCGCAAACTAGGGAAGCCACTCCCCTCGGCTACAACCGGAAACACCCATGCCCCCGGACCAGGTGGCATGCCTACCGGATGCCTCCGGTATCTTCCACCATGGCCTCTCTGTACGGTGTGTGCTTGGAGGGATTGACAACTTACTGAACCGTACCCTACCTGCGGCAGGGACAAGTGGTAGCACGAAACAAGTATGGGGGTTACTTGAACGAGACTCGATCTACGGTCGACTCAGGAGGTTCAAGTATTCCCTGTATGATTAGCATAACAAATATATTTCAACCAACAGACGGAATCACCGCTCATCATACCTCATCATGCCATACAGGACACACTCGTCTCGATGAGGAACTAGGGACAAGCTCGTGTCTACCCAAGACAGCGACTTTCCCAGCCTCCTTCCGGTATGCATGAAAGGCTCACGAGGGTGATCACTATCACCAGCATTCCATTTCTAACAGCAAAGAATCTCATTATGCACTCACGCGTATGATCGTATTGTCACATAAAATAACAAATGCTCCATGTCAAGGTGGTGTTGTAACCGTATCAAACAACACACAAAAATATTATGCCAGGGTTCAGAATGCTTGCCTTCAAGAGTATGCAAGGGGGTGCACTTTTTGAAAGTTGCTTTCCTTCTTCAAAAATCCTATTTTGGGGAAATTTATATTAACACATAATTTTAAAACAGTACAAAAAAGGTGTCTAGAAAATTTTGAAATGAATATGAAAATAACTAGACAATATTTGCGAAACAACAGAAAAAGAATCAAGTCATTTGGAATTATATGTAAAAAGTTATAGCCAGTCAAAGTTTAGTCAAATTCTGTTTTTAAAATAAAACAGAAAAAGTAAAACGCTTCGATACAGAATAAGCTTTCGGGGTAGGGGATACGTACTCAAGACTTTACGCTTTCACTTATCCAGCGTGGATGGGCGCGTGGGTCACTGACAGTGGGTCCACGGGGACCACTGGTCAGGTTTGACCAGTCGTCTCTCCCTCCTCTTCCTTTGCCCGAGCGGAGGCGGGACTCCGGCGATCGACGCCGGCGAACGATGGCTCCTCGAGGGCATCCGAGGGCAGGGATGGACCCGCCAGACCGGGCGGTCCTCCCGGTGGATGTTGGGTCGTCGGGGGTGCAAGGAGTCGCCGGCGGCGAGCTCCGCGGCGGAGGAGGCTTCGGGTGGTTTGGGGTTCTGGGCTGCGGTGGTCTTCGAGCGAGTTTGAGGTGTTGGGTGGCTCCGCAAGATCGAGGGGAAACGGGTGGTGGTGTTGGATGGACGGGGGAGGGTCTAGTTGCGACGATCGGCACCGGAAGGCGGCGGCGGCCGAACCGGCCGGAGTCGAGGAAGACGGCTACCAACCGCCGATTGCTGGCTGAGGGGGTGCTATGGGGGTGGCCTGGGGTTGCCTGAGTGCTCGGAGGAGCTCGGGGGCCTCCTTTTATGGCGCAACGAGGTTGGTTTCGCGGTGGTGGATAAGAACGATGATGAACCGCCGTTCTGTAGTGGCCAGGGCGATGTGGCGGCGACGAGCACTAGCAGACGGGCTTGAGGATAGGCTCGGGCTATACAAGGGGGCAGCTGGCGCGCTGCTGCGGCTCGGGCGGCGCCGTCCATGGCAGGAGCCCACTGTGGCCGGCCGCTAGCCGCCGTGGCCGACCTGACGGCCGTGCTGTAGGGTGCCAGGGGCAGCTCTGCGGCGAGGGAGGGGGCGGGCGTGCTGGCTGCGAGTGGGGGAGGCCAGAGCGGGCGCGGGGAGGCGGCTGTGCGACGCGGCGGCTCGGGCGCTCGCACGTGCAAAACGCGCGCTCTGGGCGCGCCTAGAGCATGCACGAGACATGCTCGACATAATGCCAGGGCAGCCTAGAGTGCTTGAGCGAGGCTGGCAAAGAACAGGACTAGGTTAGAGCTAGTAAGGAGATCAAGGGACATGGTGGTTAGGTGAGGGGGTCAAGTTCACAATGCAAACAAATAATCATGCCAAATCTGCCCATGCACTCAAGGTGTTCGCCAGAATGCTAAGTGCATCTAGGCAACTCTTGGAGTGGCCAAAAACTCCAGACCAGTGTCTCTTTAGATGTAGGTGATGGTGGCAAGGTTAGTTTGGTAAAACTAGAAACTAGTTAGTGCAAGTTTTTGAGAAAGCCAAATCTGGACAGAAACTAAAGGCTGTAATTGCATGAACCAAAAATACTCCAATGGGTCCACTCTCCTGGACTTAAGGGTTTTGTAGGGAGGACTACAAGCAGGAAAAAGCTCATGGGCACTAGAGCAAAATAAATTAAGGTTGCAGTAGAAAAAGCCAAACTGGACCAGAGAGCAAAAGAGGATGATTTGCTCAAATTTTTCAAAGAACACTCATGGGTTTTTGCATGAAGTTGAATTATATGCATCTACTGACATCTCCAAACACTTGGAAGAATTTTTAAAGAATTATTTAAATAGGTTGTAGTGCAAAAATACCTACTGGAACAGATTTGAAAATTTGGTGTAGAGCTCAAAATCTCCAATGACCAAAAGATATTTTTGCATAAAAGTGATGTGGAAACATCACATGACATCCCCAAATTTTGGTGAAAATTTTAAATGCATTTATCAAATGGTTGCAGTGCACAAGAGGCTCCAAATTTATGAAAAATCATTTTAAAAGAATAAAGCTCAGGAAAAACAATTATGCAAATAAATCCACTGATAAAGAATTTTTTTATTGAGAGAGTATACAAGTCCAATAATATTTTTGGAAAGTTTCCACTTGAGGTAAAAAACCCACAATATTAAAGAGAAGAGGGGTTCTGAAATCAAAAGATAAATCCAGAAAATAAAAATTTAATTTCCTGGCAAAATTTTAATTAATAAAACAAGGTCAAAATTTTGGGGTGTTACACCGGTGGCTCGAGCGCTGTGGAGCATATGCTGAGTGGTGATCCTGGGGCGTCGTCCTCGAGGGCTTGCGACCCCTCTCCTGAGGCGTCGGTCACTGAGGAGACGCGGCATGCGGCTCCCGAGGCCAAGGCTCCAGGAGCCTCGGGAGGTTCTGGCGAGATGGCGCCCGGCTGTTCGCCGCAACCAAGCACCCCTGAAGCTGTCCTCCCTAGTTCTTCTTTGGCCCCGCTGCGCACCGGCCGTCACGTCCAGCGCTTCGATCGTCTCTGTGTGGACTTCGAGGAGCTCCGCAAGAGGAAAGGATCCCCTAGCGGCAGCAATATCTTCAGGCCGTTGAAGCGACGGAAGTACATCGCCATTGACGCGTAAGTATCTTATTGTCATGGCTTCTTGCGTGCAGTCTTCTTATCCTGACGTCAATCCTTCAGGGCTCCTCCCGTTGAAGCTGTTACGTCTCATGAGGAGCGGCCTCCCCCTTCCTCGACTCCCCCATCGTCCTCAAGCGTTCCTGGTCCGCCTGCCGCTCCTGGAGCAGTGTCGGTTGAGGGAGCATTTCTGCCTTCGGGGCGCGCTGAGCCTGTGGCTTCATTGCCCCTCCCTCCCCCCCTGGTTTGGTGTGGAGCTTGTCGGGCGTGCGCAAGACCCCTCCTTTGGTAATGGACAGTAGCTGGTTGGCTCTGGCCTTTGGTTCCTCTTCAAGCAGCGAGCCCCGATTGGCTCGGGCTCCTCACGAGGATTGGTTGACGTCAGGTGCAGCGCCAGCCCCCAGCCCCCCTGCCGAGAGGTGGTGCGCTGCTTGGCACCCCGCCCGCAACCCCCGAGGCGGA
Organism: Triticum aestivum; assembly: GCF_018294505.1. Taxonomy (NCBI): domain Eukaryota; kingdom Viridiplantae; phylum Streptophyta; class Magnoliopsida; order Poales; family Poaceae; genus Triticum; species Triticum aestivum. The sequence goes on from NC_057811.1 coordinate 83,074,541, forward strand.
GGACGAGGTGAACCGAGCGTTCGAGCTCGAGCGCGGGCGGAGCGTAGTTCGTCATGAGCTCTTCCAGGAGGCAATGGGTGCAATGAGCCGACTTGGTGAAGAGCTCGCGAGTGTCGAATAGCGCCTTGAGGCTGAAGGTCTCCGATTGGCGGAGGAACGGCGCAAGCTGAGGGTGGCTATCAACCTTGGCCGCTACCAGCGTGATCTTGACAACGCGAAGGCTGAGGCGTCTCTTAAGGTTTCCCGCGAGGCTTGCTCCCAAGCCTTGGAGGAGGCTCATGAGGCCGACCGCCATCGCGAGGCGCGCAGAAGCGCGCATGGGAGCTCCACGCCTGGAGCGTGTCCCTAGAGCAGTAGGTGGAGGCGCGCAGAGCCGCCCTTGCGTCGCTGAGGGGGACGCCTGTCGAGGAGGAAGAGGTCTGGAAGCGCGCGGAGGCGTTGGCGCTGGAGGCCGTGGAGCGCAGCCTCGAGGTTGAACAATTGGAGACGAGGGAGCGCCAAGTCACCCAAGCAGAAGATGCCGTCGGGGTTCGCGAGGCCAGGGTCCAGGAGGAGGTGGACCGCCGGGTGGCCGAGGTTCGCGCAGAACTGGAGGGAAGGTATGACTTGAAGCTGAAGCTTGCAGGTACGGAGGGTGCGGGCAGGGCTGCTGCCTTCAGGCCCAGGTTGGACGAGGCTGAGTGTCGGGTGGTAGGTGCGACATATGCCAACGGGTGGCTTATCATTGTGGGAGCCAGTAAGACGTCGCCGGTGCCTGGAAACGGGATGAGGCGAAGACATGCACGCCGGCGAATCTTACTCAGGTTCGGGGCTCTCCGTGGAGATAACACCCCTAGTCCTGCTCTGCGGGGTCTCCGCATGATCACTAGATCAGTACAAGTGGCTACAAGTGCTCCTTGAGCTGTTTGGCTAGAGGAAGAAGAAGGGCAAGGCTAGCTCTCCTTTTCTCTCTATGCGGTGTGTGAAACTCTATTAGATCAGCCCTTTGCATGGGTGCCCTGGGGGGTTTATATAGGCCTACCCCCCAGGGGTACAATGGTAATCCGGCTAGGTACGGGTCCTAGCTGTCAGTGTCTATGCTCGTCGGCTTCTCCGCCGGCCATTGGGGCCCGCCGACTGGTGGGTCCCGCCGGCTGCCGGCCTCTTGGCCGAAAGGCCGGCCCCACCGCTTGGGGGCTTTGTCGGCGACTGGTTACTGTTGCCTCGCCTCTGATGACGAGGGCTTTGTCGAGGTAAGCGTGGCTACAGTGCCGCCGCCTTGCGGGCTCTCACTGTAGCCTTACCTCGTCTTGTCTCCTTAATGAGGCGCATGCTCTGAGGGGGGGGAGGTAGCAGGCTATTGGGAGCCGGCTACGCCCCTGGCCGACTAGGGGAGGCGAGGCCGCCTTCGAGTGTCTCTCTGGCTAAAGGGGCCCGTCTCCCATGGGCCGCATTGGCGCCTGTCGTGGGTGACGTCGGGGTCAACATGGCTATAGTGCCGCGCCGGACGGGAGATGGCTGGCTCGTACGGCGCCCTGTGGCCATGCTTGCTTCGGGATTCGGGAGTAGTGGGTTGTACTTCGCCACACCCCGTCTTATCACCGTTATGTGGATGCAGTCCTGGTGGGTGTAGTCTTGGCCGGCTTCTGGGAGCCAGCTTTCTTCATGGCTGGCTTTCTTCACGGCCGGCTTCTGGGAGTCGGTCCTCTTGGGGCCGGCTTCCTGGAGTTGGCCATCTCGTAGCTTCCCTGGGGAGGGTTTCTGAGGCCGGGTCGCCTTCCGGTAGTCGGCCCTAGGGATAGCCGGCCGGGGGAAGGCGGCCCTGTGCTTGGTGCGTTTGAGGGCTTGAATGGCCTGATAATTTTTCCAAAGAGCTAGGGGGTGTCGGTTAGGCTACCCGTGGCCATTTACTCCGACACTGAGAGGCGTGCGGAGGCCACGGCTGCCACCCTGGTCACGGCGCAGGCGGACTTGGCCTGCCACGACCGGATTTTCGGGATATTAATTCTCCAGAAAACGGCCCTTGTGCTCACCAGCCCCAGGATTACTGTTAGCTGATGAGGCACCAACTTGATACAAGAATTCCAAGCAAAGTACAAAATATTAAGTACAAGACCATTGTGGCCTATGAGTAAAACACTTGGTCTCTAGTGGTTGATGGCAGAAGCGGTTTGAGGTTCATCTGCGTCTATGGGACTCCATTTCCCACAAGAACAGCTGACCAGGGTAACTCCTATCTTCGTGAGGTTGCTATCACCTTTACAAGGGTTCCGGGGCTGTCGTCGTAACGCTCTTCTCCACGCAAGAAATCTGGCCAAGACAATAGCCAGGGACAAGCCAGTGAGTACGTTTGAATATACTCGCAAACATTTGGAACACGGGTATAACATATAACAAGGGGTAATCATGCTCCGAAATTATTCTATGACCATCACGTCAGTCACGAAATATGCGAAATCCATGATGAACGCATGCGGGTAAAATAAGAATATGCAATATATAAATAGAATGCAGTGATCGAGTGTCTGAAATGACTCCTCGAACAAGGGGTGCAAATAAATTAACAATGCCGCAGTCGGGCGTCTGAGCGACATCGCATAAAGGGCTCAGAAAGAATAAATAAGTAACAAGCATGCCGCAGTCGGGCGTCTGAGCGACACCGCATAAAGGGCTTATAAAGAATAAATAAATAACAAGCATGCCGCAGTCGGGCGTCTGAGCGACACCACATAAAGGGCTTATAAATAAAAGAAATACCGGCATGCCACAGTCGGGCGTCTATGCGACACCACATAAAGGGCTTATAAAGGATAGTTAAAAAAACAAGCATGCCGCAGTCGGGCGTCTGAGCGACACCACATAAAGGGCTTATAAAGGATAATCACAGTGAATATCCAGGAGGTAGAACCGTCCCAGGGATACTCAATAATTCAAATAAAGTAAATGGTTAGTCCACAATAATAATGATCATAATCCATATGTGTCACAGTTCATAATCAAAGTTCTGGTTTAGCAGTTTTTCCTTCGAAGACCGACACTAAGACCGACACTTGACCTATCCCAGACTGTAGTCCTTAACCATGGACACGGCTATTCGAATAGGTGTATAATCTCTGCAGAGGGTGTACTCTTTACCCACGGGTAACGGATTTCTTTAGTCCATCGGGACTAATTCCGTCTACGGTCTTTTAATTGAAAACACGCCTGACCTGCACACACCAGCTTAACTCACCGGTGTCTGGAATCACCCACACCACCTGTCAAGCCAAACTCTAAGTGGGGAGGCTACAACCTCGACGTAGCATGGGATCAAATTTATATATGCGCGCTCTAAGGGGTGCCCCCCTCTCGGTCCCAACCGGAAACACCCATGCCCCCGGACCGGATGACTGGCTTTAATCCATGGCCATGGGACCCTCATCACGGCCTCTCTGTACGGTGTGTGCTAGAAAGGGGTTGACAACTTACTGAACCGTACCCTACCTATGGCAGGGACAAGTGGTAGTACGAAGCAAGTGTGGGGGTTACTGGACAAGACTCGATCTAAGGCCGACTCAGGAGGTTCAAGTGTTCCCTGCATGATTAGCATAACAAAAATATTTCCAATAACAGATAAGCTTAACACTCATCAAGCCCCACCATGCCATACCGGATATACTCGTCTCAACAAGGGACTAGGGACAAGCTCGCGTCTACCCAAGACCACGACTTTCCCAACTTCCTTCCGGCATGCATGAGAAGCTTACGAGGATGATCGCTATCACCGGCATATCCGTTTATAACATCAAAGAAATCTCCACTTATGCACTCATGCGCATAATCTTACCGTCACATAAAATAGCGTATGCTCCAGGTCAAGGTGATGTTGTAACCGTATCAACAACATCCAAAAATATTAAACCAGGGTTCAGAATGCTTGCCTTCAAGTGTATGCATGTGGGGTGCATTTTTTGAAGGTTGCCGTTTCTCCAAAATCCTATTATGAGAAATATCCAAATAACACACATTTTAAATACAGTACAAAAATTTGTCCTAAATATTTTTGAAATAAATCTTAAAATAAACTAGATGAAATTTGAGAGAGGTAGGAAAAAGAATCAACTCATTTGGAGTTTTACTTTAAAAGATATAGCTGGTCAAAGTCTGGTCAAATCTCTGTTTTAAAAAAAATCAGAAAAAGGAAAACGCTTCGGGGAAGAATACGCCTTTGAAGCAGAGGAGACGTACTCCGGACTTTGCGCTTCCACTTAACCAGAGAGGACGGGTGAGCGGGTCACTGACAGTGGGTCCAGGGGACCCACTGGTCAGGTTTGACTGGTCTCCCTCTCCCTCCTTTCTCTCTGCCCGAACGGTGGCGGCCTCCGGCGATCGCCGTTGGCGAACGGCAGCTCCCCACGGGGCCCCGAAGGCAGGGATGGATCCGCCAGACCGGGGCGGTCCTCCCGGTGGGCGCAAGGCAGGCGGGGACGGAGGAAGTCACCGGCGGCGAGCTCCGCGGCGGACGGAGGTTCGGGAGCAAAGTGAGCTTTGGGCTATGGTGGGCCTTGGTCGAGGCTGAGGTGCTGGGCAGCTCCGCAAGACCATGGGGAGACGTCTGGTTTCGTTGGATAGGCGGGGGAAGGCCTGGCTGCGACATATTGTACCGGAGCTCGGCGGCGGCCGAACTGGCCGGAGACGAGGAAGAAGGTCCTTCCCCGTCGATTGCTGGCTGCGGGAGTACTATGGGGGTGGCCTGGGGTTGCTTGAGTGCTCGGTTGAGCTCGGGGTCCCCTTTTATAGCGCGACGGGGTTGGCTCTAGCGGCGGTGGATAAGATCGACGATGAGTCGCCGTTCTGTAGCTGCAGGACGTTGTGGCGGCGACGAGCGCGTGCCGACGAGCAAGTGGATGAGCCCGGCCTGTTCCCAGGGGGCAGCTGGCGCGCGCGGGTGGTTTGGGCGGCGCCGTCCACGGCAGAGCCCGCTGCCGATGCCGGCGTGCCGCCAAGGCGGCGCTGTAGGGCGCCAGGGAGTGCATGGAGGGTACTGGTGAGTGGGCGAGTGCATGGCGTGGTTCAGCAGGCGAGCAGGGGCCAGAGACGGGACGCGACGAGGGCGGCAGTGCGACGCGGCGGCTCAGTGCGCGCGCGTGCAAAACGTGCGCTCTGGGCGCGCCCAGAGCACGCACACCAGGTGTTCGACGAAATGCCAGTGCGCTCTAGAGAGCTTGGGTGATGTGGGTAGTAAACAGGCCAGGGTTAGGGGTAGCTAGGAGGTTAGTGGACATGCTGGATGGGTCAGGGGCTCAAGTCCACAATGCAAGCTAGCAGACATGCCAAAACTATTCCTGCACAAAGGGTGTTCGACAGAATGCCATGGGCATCTAGGCAACTCTTGGGGTGGCCAAACTCTCCAGATCCTAGTCTCTTGAGGAGCTCAAGAAGGTGGTAAGGTTAGTTTGGCAAAAACAGGAACTTGTTAGTGCAAGATTTTGAGAAAACCAGTTTTGGGCAGAAACTAAAAGCTATCATTGCATGCACTAAACATACTCATATGAGTCCAATCTCCTGGACTTAAGTGTTTGGTAGGGAGGACTACAAGTAGGGAAAAAGCTCATGGGCACTAGAGCAAAATAAAATGGAGTTGCAGTACAAATCACCAAACTGGACCAGAATGAAAATGAAGATGTTTCACTCAAAATTTTCAAAGAACATCACTGGGTTTTTGCATGAAGTTGAATAATAAGTATCCACTGACATCTCCAAACACTTGGAAAAAATTTTAGAAGAATATTTAAATAGGTTGTAGTACAAAAATACCTACTGGACCAGATTTGAAAAATTGATGTAGAGCTCAAAATCTCCAATAACCAAAAGGTATTTTTGCATAAAAGTGATGTGGAAACCTCACATGACCTCCCCAAATTTTGGTGAAAATTTTAAAAGCATTTATCAATTGGCTGCAGTGCAAAAAGGGGCTCCAAATTTCTAAAAGATCATTTTAAACGCGTAAAGCCCATGAAAAATAATTATGCAAATAAATCCACTGATAAAGGATTTTTTTTTATGAAGAGGGCATACAAGTTCCAATAATACTTTTGGAAAGTTTTCAATTTGAGGTAAAAGCCCACAATATTAAAGAGAAGAGGATTCTGAAACCAAATGAGAAATCCAGAAAAATAAAAAATTTAATTTCCTGGCAAAATTTTAATTGACAAAACAAGGTCAAATTTTTGGGGTGTTACAACACTACCCCCCTTAAGAAAAATCTCATCCTCGAGATTTGCTAAGGGTTGTTAAAAAGAAAAGATACTCCCATTAGTTGGAACCAAGAGTTTGCCCATAGCACGAATTTAGGGTACAAACATAAGCATGCAACACACAAATAAACATAGCTATGACGTTTATAATGAAAACGGCAAAAGGACAGAGTCCTGAGAAAACGTTTCTGGTACTGGGGCGCACAAGCAGACATCCTTTTATAATGGCGATACAGGATCACACAATTTACAAGGCGTAGAAAATAATAAGGCTCGCTACTACTCGAGTGACTCAGTCTACTCCGTTAATATCTAAGCGGGCTTGCCTAGTGGACGATGAAGCTTCTCCACGGGTTTCACCGTTGGGATTTGCCGGATGAGGTTGCGTGGCTGCGGGGTCGGGGTAGCGATGATGACCATCGCGGGGGTTGTTGGCTACAACTCCGTTGGAGTGTGTTCCCAAAAGGCGGCGAAGCACTTCTGGGGACATCAAAGTATTTTGGTCGATGGCTGGGGCAGACCTCAAGGGCTCGATTGGGTGTCCGAACAGCACGACTGGGTTGTCGGCGTCGGGCTCCACTTCTCCTCTTGACGGGGCTCGGCGAAACAGTTCTCTACGAGCTGCGATCAGATCAAGGGTGATTTGATCGAACAGTTCCTCTAGTGCACTTACATAGCGCACCAGATGCAAAAGTGCAGGATCCGTCTCGTGATCTCCGTTGGCAACCTGGGGCGGCCTACCATACCCGTTACGACTGGGGTAGTAGTGGAACGAGCGACAGTTAACTCTGGGCGACAAGTGCCGGAGCTGAACTATAGCCTCTCGAGCTGCCAGTTGGATGGCTTGTGGCTCAAAGGAAGTGGTCCTTCCAGTGAACCTGTAGGGGCGTTCTGGCGATAGACCCCTACATAAATATGTACAGTGGCCCAGAACTGACGGCTCTCACTGCCCATGACTTCTTGGTACACAACATATTCTGGGGGCTCTTCTAATGCATAGCCACGGCGGGTGAGGTTTGCGAGCACGGTCACGAAACCTCCAAGGTTGGTTGCTGTGGTCTCATTGTGAACAATGGGGCCAGGCATCTTGACTTGGTTTGGGAAAGAGGCTGTGCTATGTTGAGGCTAGCGTGCCCTTTTTATAGAAAAAGGGGCGGAGTCTTCCCTCGCACACTTGCGAATGAGACAAGCTAGGTGTCGGTCACTGGCGCGTGATCGACAGGCTAAGCTGATAGGTTGGGCACCGACTGCCAAAAGCCTCGGGGTCACTGTGGGGCTATCTTACATGAGAAGCTTGGCTGGTGTTAGGTTAAGGTCTGGTGGTTTGGTTATCCTAGGTTTATTGACCTGGCTAAGATAGGATTAGCCAATGGTCAGCCTGGCTCTGATACCAAGTCTGTCACGACCGGATTTTCGGGATATTAATTCTCCAGAAAACGGCCCTTGTACCAGCCCCAGGATTACTGTTAGCTGATGAGGCACCAACTTGATACAAGAATTCCCAGCAAAGTACAAAATATTAAGTACAAGACCATTGTGGCCTATGAGTACAACACTTGGTCTCTAGTGGTTGATGGCGGAAGCGGTTTGAGGTTCATCTGCGTCTATGGGACTCCATTTCCCACAAGAACAGCTGACCAGGGTAACTCCTATCTTCACGAGGTTGCTATCACCTTTACAAGGGTTCCGGGGCTGTCGTCGTAACGCTCTTCTCCATGCAAGAAATCTGGCCAAGACAATAGCCAGGGACAAGCCAGTGAGTACGTTTGAATGTACTCGCAAACATTTGGAACACGGGTATAACATATAACAAGGGGTAATCATGCTCCGAAATTATTCTATGACCATCACGTCAGTCACGAAATATGCGAAATCCATGATGAACGCATGCGGGTAAAATAAGAATATGCAATATATAAATAGAATGCAGTGATCGAGTGTCTGAAATGACTCCTCGAACAAGGGGTGCAAATAAATTAACAATGCCGCAGTCGGGCGTCTGAGCGACACCGCATAAAGGGCTCATAAAGAATAAATAAGTAACAAGCATGCCGCAGTCGGGCGTCTGAGCGACACCGCATAAAGGGCTTATAAAGAATAAATAAATAACAAGCATGCCGCAGTCGGGCGTCTGAGCGACACCACATAAAGGGCTTATAAATAAAAGAAATACCGGCATGCCACAGTCAGGCGTCTATGCGACACCACATAAAGGGCTTATAAAGGATAGTTAAAAAAACCAAGCATGCCGCAGTCGGGCGTCTGAGCGACACCACATAAAGGGCTTATAAAGGATAATCACAGTGAATATCCAGGAGGTAGAACCGTCCCAGGGATACTCAATAATTCAAATAAAGTAAATGGTTAGTCCACAATAATAATGATCATAATCCATATGTGTCACAGTTCATAATCAAAGTTCTGGTTTAGCAGTTTTTCCTCCGAAGACCGACACTAAGACCGACACTTGACCTATCCCAGACTGTAGTCCTTAACCATGGACACGGCTATTCGAATAGGTGTATAATCTCTGCAGAGGGTGTACTCTTTACCCACGGGTAACGGATTTCTTTAGTCCATCGGGACTAATTCCGTCTACGGTCTTTTAATTGAAAACACGCCTGACCTGCACACACCAGCTTAACTCACCGGTGTCTGGAATCACCCACAACACCTGTCAAGCCAAACTCTAAGTGGGGAGGCTACAACCTCGACGTAGCATGGGATCAAATTTATATATGCGCTCTAAGGGGTGCCCCCCTCTCGGTCCCAACCGGAAACACCCATGCCCCCGGACCGGATGACTGGCTTTAATCCATGGCCATGGGACCCTCATCACGGCCTCTCTGTACGGTGTGTGCTAGAAAGGGGTTGACAACTTACTGAACCGTACCCTACCTATGGCAGGGACAAGTGGTAGTACGAAGCAAGTGTGGGGGTTACTGGACAAGACTCGATCTAAGGCCGACTCAGGAGGTTCAAGTGTTCCCTGCATGATTAGCATAACAAAAATATTTCCAATAACAGATAAGCTTAACACTCATCAAGCCCCACCATGCCATACCGGATACACTCGTCTCAACGAGGGACTAGGGACAAGCTCGCGTCTACCCAAGACCGCGACTTTCCCGACTTCCTTCCGGCATGCATGAGAAGCTTACGAGGATGATCGCTATCACCGGCATATCCGTTTATAACATCAAAGAAATCTCCACTTATGCACTCATGCGCATAATCTTACCGTCACATAAAATAGCGTATGCTCCAGGTCAAGGTGATGTTGTAACCGTATCAACAACATCCAAAAATATTAAACCAGGGTTCAGAATGCTTGCCTTCAAGTGTATGCATGTGGGGTGCATTTTTTGAAGGTTGCCTTTTCTCCAAAATCCTATTATGAGAAATATCCAAATAACACACATTTTAAATACAGTACAAAAAGTTGTCCCAAATATTTTTGAAATAAATCTTAAAATAAACTAGATGAAATTTGAGAGAGGTAGGAAAAATAATCAACTTATTTGGAGTTTTACTTTAAAAGATATAGCTGGTCAAAGTCTGGTCAAATCTCTGTTTTAAAAAAATCAGAAAAAGGAAAACGCTTCGGGGAAGAATACGCCTTTGAAGCAGAGGAGACGTACTCCGGACTTTGCGCTTCCACTTAACCAGAGAGGACGCGCGAGCGGGTCACTGACAGTGGGTCCAGGGGACCCACTGGTCAAGTTTGACTGGTCTCCCTCTCCCTCCTTTCTCTCTGCCCGAACGGTGGCGGCCTCCGGCGATCGCCGTCGGCGAACGGCAGCTCCCCACGGGGCCCCGAGGGCAGGGATGGATCCGCCATACCGGGTGGTCCTCCCGGTGGGCGCTAGGCAGGCGGGGACGGAGGAAGTCACCGGCGGCGAGCTCCGCGGCGGATGGAGGTTCGGCAGCAAAGTGAGCTTCGGGCTATGCTGGGCCTTGGTCGAGGCTGAGGTGCTGGGCAGCTCTGCAAGACCATGGGGAGACGTCTGGTGGCGTTGGATAGGCGGGGGAAGGCCTGGCTGCGACGTATTGTACCGGAGCTCGGCGGCGGCCGAACTAGCCGGAGACGAGGAAGAAGGTCCTTCCCCGTCGATTGCTGGCTGCGGGAGTACTATGGGGGTGGCCTGGGGTTGCTTGAGTGCTCGGTTGAGCTCGGGGTCCCCTTTTATAGCGCGACGGGGCTGGCTCCCGCGGTGGTGGATAAGATCGACGACGAGTCGCCGTTCTGTAGCTGCAGGACGTCGTGGCGGCGACGAGCGCGTGCCGATGAGCAAGTGGATGAGCTCAGGCTGTTCCCAGGGGGCAGCTGGCGCGCGCGGGTGGTTTGGGCGGCGTCGTCCATGGCAGAGCCCGCTGCTGCTGCCGACGCCGGCGTGCCGCCAAGGCGGTGCTGTAGGGCGCTAGGGAGTGCTTGGAGGGTACTGGTGAGTGGGCGAGTGCATGGCGTGGTTCAGCAGGCGAGCAGGGGCCAGAGACGGGACCCGACGAGGGCGGCAGTGCGACGCGACGGCTCAGTGCGCGCGCGTGCAAAACGTGCGCTCTGGGCGCGCCCAGAGCACGCACACCAGGTGTTCGACGAAATGCCAGCGCGCTCTAGAGAGCTTGGGTGATGTGGGTAGTAAACAGGCCAGGGTTAGGGGTAGCTAGGAGGTTAGTGGACATGCTGGATGGGTCAGGGGCTCAAGTCCACAATGCAAGCTAGCAGACATGCCAAAACTGTTCCTGCACACAGGGTGTTCGACAGAATGCCATGGGCATCTAGGCAACTCTTGGGGTGGCCAAACTCTCCAGATCCTAGTGTCTTTAGGAGCTCAAGAAGGTGGTAAGGTTAGTTTGGCAAAAACAGGAACTTGTTAGTGCAAGATTTTGAGAAAACCAGTTTTGGGCAGAAACTAAAAGTTATCATTGCATGCACTAAACATACTCCAATGAGTCCAATCTCCTGGACTTAAGTGTTTGGTAGGGAGGACTACAAGTAGGGAAAAAGCTCATGGGCACTAGAGCAAAATAAAATGGAGTTGCAGTACAAATCACCAAACTGGACCAGAATGAAAATGAAGATGTTTCACTCAAAATTTTCAAAGAACATCACTGGGTTTTTGCATGAAGTTGAATAATAAGTATCCACTGACATCTCCAAACACTTGGAAAATTTTTTAGAAGAATATTTAAATAGGTTGTAGTACAAAAATACCTACTGGACCAGATTTGAAAAATTGATGTAGAGCTCAAAATCTCCAATAACCAAAAGGTATTTTTGCATAAAAGTGATGTGGAAACCTCACATGACCTCCCCAAATTTTGGTGAAAATTTTAAAAGCATTTATCAATTGGTTGCAGTGCAAAGGGGCTCCAAATTTCTGGAAGATCATTTTAAACGAGTAAAGCCCATGAAAAATAATTATGCAAATAAATCCACTGATAAAGGATTGTTTTTTATGAAGAGGGCATACAAGTTCCAATAATACTTTTGGAAAGTTTTCCATTTGAGGTAAAAACCCACAATATTAAAGAGAAGAGGGTTCTGAAATCAAAGGAGAAATCCAGAAAAATAAAAAAATTAATTTCCTGGCAAAATTTTAATTGACAAAACAAGGTCAAATTTTTGGGGTGTTACATGGCCTCCGCCCGCGCCGAGCTGCTTTCTCTCCGGAAGCGGGTTGATGACGCCGAGGCCGTCGCACGGCAAAACAAGGAGGAAGTGCTCCAACGTCGGACGCTGGAGCACGAGCATGCTCCTACGCTTCAAGATCTCCGGAACAGGGCCAACACCGCCGTGGGCTACATCTACGACGAGAATGCTCCTGCCCCCCACTCGAATGACTATGCCAACCACCTGACCTTCTTCTCTGACGTGGTGACACGCCTGGAAGCTCGGTCCGACAGGGCTCACCGGCTCATGGAGGAGAGAAGTCGGGGCCTGCTCGGGCGCGCGTTCTCCCGCGTCTTCAGCCACCTCAGGAACACTTTCCCCGACTTCGACTTCGACGCCCCCATTGCCCCCGTACCGCAGGCCGTCCGGGGCAAACTGGCGCGGTGGGTGGAGGACAACGTGGACGCGCTGGTCAGAGCCTTTGCCACTGATGATGACGCGGTGGTGGTCGCCGCAGACGAAGGCGACATGGTTGATGACGGCGACAGAGGCGTCGCCGAAGGCGGCGATGGTGCCGACGAAGATGATGACGACGCGAGTGACGCGTCCGAGGGTGATGTAGTGAGTGACATATCTGGTTGATCCCATGTCCCCTTGTCGTTTTACCCTGTAGGCAAAAACTCGGGCGTGGCCCTTGGAAAACTTGTAAGAGCATTTTAAGAGGGGGAGCCCCTCATGTAAGCAGGTTGCGGCCTTTACTTTCTTATGCGGTATTGAATATGTGCCCTCGTGGACTCATGAGTCCGGGGGCGAGTTCCCTGTCGTGGTTTACCTTAGTCAGCACCAGCCTCGAGCTGGGTCACGAGGCTACAAGTTTCTGAGAATCCTGCGGAGCTAGTCGACCTGTCAGAAGGGGCCCCGCAAGAGGCAAGCGCCAGTTGCAGCGTTAGCGCGCGCTCGGCGCGCGTGTGCTTCGCGCAGTCTCGCTCGCGAGGGGCTCGTGAGGGGAAGGCGACGGACATGAGTCCCAGACTGAACGAAATCCAGAAAGCAAGAAACTGTTCGAACGAGAAGAGGCACCCCCCGCGCACATCGACAAAAAACTCGGCTTCAACTTAAATCCAGATCCAGAAAGCAAAGCTACGAAAAGAGAGATCCAAAGCAAATGGCCGCGTCCGGCACCTAGTCTAGTCTTCTGGTCTTCAAGTCTTCTCACCAGCGCGGAGCTAAGTGCTGCCACTAGGCATGGGAGGGAGCCCCGGGGCCTGAGGCCGGCACCCCTGAGACTCCGGGGCGTGTACAACCCCAACTCATTATTACGTGAGAGTGTCACGGGCGGCGAGCTTCACAGGCACTGGGCCTTCTTCACAGGTACCAGCCTTGCTTCATATCGCCAGACGAGGGCCCCGCCTTGCGCCACCTTCGACCACCTTTGAGCCGACCGACACTGGACGACACAAAGGGGGGAAAGGGGACGCCAGCGGTGCCCTCGGCGACCACAGGTCCTCTGCCGGGGGAAGGGTCATCGAAGCCTCCCCGGCAGAGGGCCTACCTCTGGGTGTCCCCTGGCTTCGCACGCCGTGGGGAGGGGCCTGGCTCCCGACCCCTCTCCTGCAGCCCCCAACGCGATCCCCCCGCTGGTAGGGAGGCCGCCGAGCTGGGGCCGCTAGTCGTTGTGGTGATATGTTCCTCCTGCGACTCATGGTTAGCGTAAGCTTGCTCCTGAGGGATTAGGGGTACCCTATAGTGGTCGTTGCACACGCGGTCGTGGCGGTTCCCCGACGGCTCCTGGAAGGCTTCGACTCCTAGCGCCCCTTCTTCCCAATCTTCTCCAACGAACGAGCCGGGGTCGTCCTCCGGTGTGTATTCCTGGTCCGTCATGCAGGGCGCGTAGGCTTCCGGGGCTGTTACCCCAAACACCTCGCTGTAGTGCCCCACACTCCATCTTGCCCGGCCCAGCGTGGCGTCCTGAGGATAGTAGCGTGGCATCTCGCCAGGACCATGGGGGCGACGCTTGTGCCGGTGCTTGTCGCAGGCGGTATGGGGGCGGCGGAGCCCCCGGCGCCGCCGGCCGCGCTGGTGTTGATGAAGCCCCCATGCGCGCCCGACGGGGCGTGGTTGCGGCGAGGCCCGCCAGGAGACCCCGTAACGGCCTGAGAAGGGAGTCGATAGCAGAACGGCGGCGCTCCCAAGGCCGCCGCGTCCAGCAGCTCAGCAACGCTTTCCAGCAGCGCGTCCCGGCCGCTCTCCATCAGCCGGCACCGCAGCAGCTCCCTTGCCACGGTGAGTGCTGCCCGCATATTTTCCTGCTCTCGCCGCGAGTGCGGCGCTGTTTCCGCGGCGTGGCTTGCTGCCCTTGCAGCAGCTCTTACCTGTCGTGGAGTGAGGGAGGATGACGCCTGGCCGCGCCGCCCGCGCCCCGCAGCGTTGGATGACGTCTGCGCCGCGTGGAGCGCGGGGTCGAGGTCTTCATGAGCAGGCGTCGTCGCCCGGGCCGGCCAGGCTGCCCAGCGGTCGGAGTCAGCTCTTGGGTCGCTGCACATCTTGACCGTGGAGCATTGGCTAGTCGATTCTCGAGGAAGAAGCTCCGACGCACCCCTACCTGGCGCGCCAAATGTCGGATGTGGGGTTCCGGCAAACCCTTAAGGTTGGAACTCTAGGGTGCGCGCGAAGTCTTTCCCTCCTACCAATCCACGCCCTAGCTCCCTAAGATCTCACGGACAAACTCGATGAACTCGCAACACAGAAAGACACGAGGTTTATACTGGTTCGGGCCACCGTTGTGGTGTAATACCCTACTCCAGTGTGGTGGTGGTGGATTGCCTCTTGGGCTGATGATAAACAGTACAAGGGGAAGAACAGCCTCCTGAGGTTGAGGTGTTCTTGTGCTCGTCCAGCTTGTGTGGGTGAGATGCCTCCGAGTGAGTTGTCCCCTATGGTGGTGGCTAGCTCTACTTATATAGGCCCTGGTCCTCTTCCCAAATATTGAGCGGGAAGGGAGCCAACAACGGCGGTCAAATTTGAAGGGGGACAGCTAGTGCAAGCTATCCTGACAAAAGTGGTCTTCGCCTGCGAAAGGCTCTGGTGGTGACGCCGTCTTGGGCTCCACGATGGCCTCTGTCCTGCCGTCCTTCTGGTCTTGGTCTCATTGCACCAATAAGGCAACCTTTGCCTGATGCCTCGGTACTCCTCGCCTGCGCTGGCCTCCTTAGCACCAAAGAGGAAACAAGGACACTGCGCGCGCTGGCGCCCGCCTGGCGCCCGCCTGGTCTCGATTGTCATGGCTCACGTCATGAGAGCCTCGTGAGGTTTGCCCCGCCTTGATATCTCCGCTCCTCGTGAGCCTGCCTGGCCAGGCCACTCCTTAGGAGGTCTTGCGCCGTCCGCCTCGCGAGGCTAGGCCCCTCGCGAGGGTCTTGGATGCCTCATTGATGAAGATGGGCCGTACGGCCCGCTGACTTAGCCACGCCGTGGGCCGCAGGCAGGCAAGTCTGGGGACCCCCGTTCCCAGAGCGCCGACACCGGGACTTCAATGATGTTTTGAACGTCATGGAGCATATGAGATGTTCCAGGAGTTGAAGTTAACATTTCGAGCAAATGCTCGAATTGAGAGATATGAAGTCACCAATAAGTTCTACAGGTGCAAGATGGAGAAGAATAGTTCTGTGAGTGAGCATATACTCAAAATGTCTGGGTATAACAATCACTTGATTCAACTGGGAGTTAATCTTCCGGATGATAGTATCATTGACAGAATTCTTCAATCACTGCCACCAAGCTACAAGAGCTTCGTGATGAACTATAATATGCAAGGGATGGATAAGACAATTCCCGAGCTCTTCGCGATGCTAAAGGCTGCGGAGGTAGAAATCAAGAAGGAGCATCAAGTGTTGATGGTCAACAAGACCACCAGTTTCAAGAAAAAGGGTAAAGGGAAGAAGGAGAACTTCAAGAAGAACGGCAAGCAAGTTGTTGCTCAAGTGAAGAAGCCCAAGTCTAGACCTAAGCCTGAGACTGAGTGCTTCTACTACAAAGGGACTGGTCACTGGAAGCGGAACTGCCCCAAGTATTTGGCGGATAAGAAGGATGGCATGGTGAAAAAAGGTATATGTGATATACATGTTATTGATGTGTACCTTACTAATGCTCGTAGTACCACCTGGGTATTTGATATTGGTTTTGTTGCTAATATTTGCAACTCGAAACAGGGACTACAGATTAAGCGAAGATTGGCTAAGGACGAGGTGACGATGCGCGTGGGAAATGGTTCCAAAGTTGATGTGATCGCGGTCGGCACGCTACCTCTACATCTACCTTTGGGATTAGTTTTAGACCTGAATAATTGTTATTTGGTGACAGTGTTAAGCATGAACATTATATTTGGATCTTGTTTGATGCGAGACGGTTATTCATTTAAATCTGAGAATAATGGTTGTTCTATTTATATGAGTAATATCTTTTATGGTCATGCACCCTTGAAGAGTGGTCTGTTTATATTGAATCTCGATAGTAGTAATACACATATTCATAATATTGAAGCCAAAAGATGCAGAGTTGATAATGATAGTGCAACTTATTTGTGGCACTGTCGTTTAGGTCATATTGGTGTAAAGCGCATGAGGAAACTCCATTCTGATGGACTTTTGGAATCACTTGATTATGAATCACTTGGTACTTGCAAAGCATGCCTCATGGGCAAGATGACTAAAACACCGTTCTCCAGAACAATCGAGCGAGCAACAGATTTGTCGGAAATCACACATACTGATGTATCTAGTCCGATGAATGTTGAGGCTCGTGGCGGGTATCGTTATTTTCTCACCTTCAGAGATGATTTAAGAAGATATGGGTATATCTACTTGATGAAACATAAGTTTGAAACATTTGAAAAGTTCAAAGAATTTTAGAGTGAAGTGGAAATCATCGTAACAAGAAAATAAAGTTTCTACGATCTGATCGTGGAGGAGAATATTTGAGTTACAAGTTTGGTCTTCATTTGAAACAATGCGGAATAGTTTCGCAACTCACGCCACCCGGAACACCACAGCATAATGTGTGTCCGAACGTCGTAATCGTACTTTACTAGATATGATGCGATCTATGATGTCTCTTACTAATTTACCGCTATCGTTTTGGGGTTATGCTTTAGAGACGGCTGCATGCACATTAAATAGGGCACCATCTAAATCCGTTGAGACGACGCCTTATGAACTGTGGTTTGGCAAGAAACCAAAGTCGTCGTTTCTTAAAGTTTGGGGCTGCGATGCTTATGTGAAAAAGCTTCAACCTGATAAGCTCGAACCCAAATCGGAGAAATGTGTCTTCATAGGATACCCAAAGGAGACTGTTGGGTACACCATCTATCACAGATCCGAAGGCAAGACATTCGTTGCTAAGAATGGATCCTTTCTAGAGAAGGAGTTTCTCTCGAAAGAAGTCAGTGGGAGGAAAGTAGAACTTCATGAGGTAACTATACCTGCTCCCTTATTGGAAAGTAGTTCATCACAGAAATCTGTTCCTGTGACTCCTACACCAATTAGTGAGGAAGCTAATGATGATGATCATGTAACTTCAGATCAAGTTACTACCGAACCTCGTAGGTCAACCAGAGTAAGATCCACACTAGAGTGGTACGGTAATCCTGTTCTGGAGGTCATGTTACTTGACCATGACGAACCTACGAACTATGAGGAAGCAATGATGAGCCCAGATTCCGCAAAATGGCTTGAGGCCATGAAATCTGAGATGGGATCCATGTATGAGAACAAAGTGTGGACTTTGGTTGACTTGCCTGTTGATCGGCAAGCCATCGAGAATAAATGGATCTTCAAGAAGAAGACTGACGCTGACGGTAATGTTACTGTCTACAAAGCTCAACTTGTTGCGAAAGGTTTTTGACAAGTTCAAGGAGTTGACTATGATGAGACTTTCTCACCCGTAGCGATGCTTAAGTCCGTCCGAATCATGTTAGCAATTGCCGCATTTTATGATTGTGAAATTTGGCAAATGGATGTCAAGACTGCATTCCTGAATGGATTTCTGGAAGAAGAGTTGTATATGATGCAACCTGAAGATTTTATCGATCCAAAGGATGCTAACAAAGTGTGCAAGCTCCAGCGATCCATCTATGGACTGGTGCAATCATCTCGGAGTTGGAATAAACGTTTTGATAGTGTGATCCAAGCATATGGTTTTATACAGACTTTTGGAGGAGCCTGTATTTACAAGAAAGTGAGTGGGAGCTCTGTAGCATTTCTAATATTATATGTGGATGACATATTGTTGATTGGAAATGATATAGAATTTCTGGATAGCATAAAAGGATACTTGAATAAGAGTTTTTCAATGAAAGACCTCGGTGAAGCTGCTTATATATTGGGCATCAAGATCTATAGAGATAGATCAAGACGCTTAATTGGACTTTCACAAAGCACATACCTTGATAAAGTTTTGAAGAAGTTCAAAATGGATCAAGCAAAGAAAGGGTTCTTTCATGTGTTACAAGGTGTGAAGTTGAGTCAGACTCAATGCCCTACCACTGTAGAAGATAGAGAGAAAATGAAAGGTGTTCCCTATGCTTCAGCCATAGGCTCTATCATGTATGCAATGCTATGTACCAGACCTGATGTGTGCCTTGCTATTAGTTTAGCAGGGAGGTACCAAAGTAATCCAGGAGTGGATCACTGGACAGCGGTCAAGAACATCCTGAAATACCTGAAAAGGACTAAGGATATGTTTCTCATTTATGGAGGTGACAAAGAGCTCGTCGTAAATGGTTACGTCGATGCAAGCTTTGACACTGATCCGGATGACTCTAAGTCACAAACCGGATACATGTTTATATTGAACGGTGGAGCTGTCAGTTGGTGTAGTTCTAAGCAAAGCGTCGTGGCGGGATCTACGTGTGAAGCGGAGTACATAGCTGCATTGGAAGCAGCAAATGAAGGAGTCTGGATGAAGGAGTTCATATCCGATCTAGGTGTCATACCTAGTGCATCGGGTCCAATGAAAATCTTTTGTGACAATACTGGTGCAATTGCCTTGGCCAAGGAATCCAAATTTCACAAGAGAACCAAGCACATCAAGAGACGCTTCAATTCCATCCACGATCAAGTCAAGGAGGGAGACACAGAGATTTGCAAGATATATACGGATCTGAATGTTGCAGACCTGTTCACTAAGCCTCTCTCACGAGCAAAACATGATCAGCACCAAGACTCCATGGGTGTTAGAATCATTACTGTGTAATCTAGATTATTGACTCTGGTGCAAGTGGGAGACTGAAGGAAATATGCCCTAGAGGCAATAATAAAGTTGTTATTTATATTTACTTATATCATGATAAATGTTTATTATTCATGCTAGAATTGTATTAACCGGAAACTTAATACATGTGTGAATACATAGACAAACAAAGCGTCACTAGTATGCCTCTACTTGACTAGCTCGTTCAATCAAAGATGGTTAAGTTTCCTAACCATAGACATGAGTTGTCATTTGATTAACGGGATCACATCATTAGAGAATGATGTGATTGACTTGACCC
The DNA here is from genome assembly GCF_018294505.1 of Triticum aestivum. Lineage (NCBI taxonomy): Eukaryota > Viridiplantae > Streptophyta > Magnoliopsida > Poales > Poaceae > Triticum > Triticum aestivum. The sequence continues at coordinate 83,093,916 of NC_057811.1, forward strand.
ATTCCGTTAGCTTAGCATTTGATCGTTTAGTATAATGCTATTGCTTTCTTCATGACTTATACATGTTCCTATAACTATGAGATTATGCAACTCCCAAATACCGGAGGAACACTTTGTGTGCTACCAAACGTCACAACGTAACTAGGTGATTATAAAGGTGCTCTACAGGTGTCTCTGATGGTACTTGTTGAGTTGGAATAGAACGAGATTAGGATTTGTCACTCCGATTGTCGGAGAGGTATCTCTGGGGCCTCTCGGTAACTAATGAGTTAGTTGCGGGATGATGCATTACGGAACGAGTAAAGAGACTTGCCGGTAACGAGATTGAACTAGGTATTGAGATACCGACGATCAAATCTCGGGCAAATAACATACCGATGACAAAGGGAACAACATATGTTGTTATGCGGTTTGACCGATAAAGATCTTCGTAGAATATGTAGGAACCAATATGAGCATCCAGGTTCCGCTATTGGTTACTGACCGGAGACGTGTCTCGGTTATGTCTACATAGTTCTCGAACCCGTAGGATCCGCACGCTTAACGTTCGGTGATGATCGGTAATATGAGTTTATGTGTTTTGATGAATAGAATGTAGTTCAGAGTCCCGGATATGATCATGGACATAACGAGGAGTCTCGAAATGGTGGAGACATAAAGATCAATATATTGGATGACTATGTTTGGACTTCGAAAGGGTTCCGAGTGAGTTTGGACGAATACCGGAGTACTGGGGGGTTACCGGAACCCCCCGGGGAGTGTAATGGGCCTCATGGGCCTTGGTGGAGAGAGGAAGGGGCGGCCAGGGCAGGCCGCGCGCCCCCTCCCCCTCTAGTCCGAATTGGACAAGGAAGGGGGGCGGCACCCCCATTTTTCCTTCCCCCTCTCTCCTCCTTCCTTCCCTCCTTCTCCTACTCTTGGAAGGGGTGGAGTCCTACTCCCAGTGGGAGTAGGACTCCCCTTGGGGCGCGCCTAGGAGGCCGGCCTCCTCCCCCTCCTCCACTCCTTTATATACAGGGGAGGGGGCACCCCATAGACACACAAGTTGATCATTGATCTCTTAGCCGTGTGCGGTGCCCCCCTCCACCATAATCCACCTCGGTCATATCGTAGCGGTGCTTAGGCGAAGCCCTGCTTCGGTAGCATCAACATCACCGTCATCACGCCGTCGTGCTGACGGAACTCTCCCTCGAAGCTCTACTGGATTGTGAGTTCGCGGGACGTCACCGAGCTGAACGTGTGCAGATCGCGGAGGTGCCATACGTTCGGTACTAGGATCGGTCGATCGTGAAGACGTACGACTACATCAACCACGTTGTCATAATGCTTCCGCTTACGGTCTACGAGGGTACATAGACGACACTCCCCCCTCTCATTGCTATGCGTCACCATGATCTTGCGTGTGCGTAGGAATTTTTTTAAAATTACTACGTTCCCCAACACTACCCCCTGGGCGCGCCCCCTACCTCGTGGCCGCCTCGGAGATTCCCCTGACTTGTTCCCAACGTCAAAACCTCTTATATATACCCAAACTTCCAGAACATAACCTAGATCGGGAGTTCTGCCGCCGCAAGCCTCTATAGCCACCAAAAACCAATCGGGACCCTGTTCTGGCACCCTGCCGGAGGGGGGATCCCTCACCGGTGGCCATATTCATCATCCCGGCGCTCTCCATGACGAGGAGGGAGCAGTTCACCCTCGGGGCTGAGGGTATGTACCAGTAGCTATGTGTTTGCTCTCTCTCTCTCTCTCCCATGTTCCTGATTCGGCACGATCTTGATGTATCGCGAGCTTTGCTATTATAGTTGGATCTTATGATGTTTCTACCCCTCTACTCTCTTGTAGTGTATTGAGTTTTCCCTTTGAAGTTATCTTATCGGATTGAGTTTTTAAGGATTTGGGAACACTTGATGTATGTCCTGCATGTGCTTATCTGTGGTGACAATGGGATATCACGTGATCTACTTGATGTATGTTTTGGTGATCAACTTGCGGGTTTCGTGACCTTGTGAACTTATGCATAGGGGTTGGCACACGTTTTCGTCTTGACTCTCCGGTAGAAACTTTGGGGCACTCTTTGAAGTTCTTTGTGTTGGTTGAGTAGATGAATCTGAGATTGTGTGATGCATATCGTATAATCATACCCACAGATACTTGAGGTGACATTGGAGTATCTAGGTGACATTAGGGTTTTGGTTGATTTGAGTCTTAAGGTGTTATTCTAGTACGAACTCTATGATAGATCGAACGGAAAGAATAGATTCGTGTTATTTTACTACGGACTCTTGAATAGATCGATCAGAAAGGATAACTTTGAGGTGGTTTCGTACCCTACAATAATCTCTTTGTTAGTTCCCTGCTATTAGTGACTTTGGAGTGACTCTTTGTTGCATGTTGAGGGATAGTTATATGATCTTATGTTATTATTGTTGACAGAACTTGCACTAGTGAAAGTATGAACCCTAGGCCTTGTTTCAACGCATTGCAATACCGTTTACGCTCACTTTTATCTTTAGTTACCTTGCTGTTTTTATATTTTCAGATTACAAAAACCTATATCCACCATCCATATTGCACTTGTATCACCATCTCTTCGCCGAACTAGTGCACCTATACAATTTACCATTGTATTGGGTGTGTTGGGGACACAAGAGACTCTTTGTTATTTGGTTGCAGGGTTGTTTGAGAGAGACAATCTTCATCCTACGCCTCCCACGGATTGGTAAACCTTAGGTCATCCACTTGAGGGAAATTTGCTACTGTCCTACAAACCTCTGCACTTGGAGGCCCAACAACGTCTACAAGAAGAAGGTTGCGTTGTAGACATCACGGAGCAACGCTGTTGGCATCCAAAGGCGGGAGCAGGAGGTCTCGCGAGCGCTGGAGGAAGAAGACGAGGGATTGAAGATGCATGTCAGCCATTGGATGTACATCCAACGGCTATAGATGTGAGAATCATTTGTTGACTAACTTGACAACGCGTTGCCTAGGCTTTGACCTATTGGTCGACATGCCAGCCTCCTTGTGTGCGAAGATATAGCTGTTGGGTCCCAGCTGTCAGGGGGAGGAGACATTTTTTCTCCTGTAATAAGGAGGAACTTCCTTGCATGCGAGGATGTAGCTTTTGGGTCCCAGCTGTCAGAAGGAGGAATCATTTTTTCACGTAATAATGAGGCACTTGCTTGCGTATGGTCATGGACCATGTGGGTCCCTACTGTCAGCCACTCCACATACATCCCTCTTCTGATGGTTGTCGTTTGTTGACCAAGTTGACCATGCCGCGCCGAGAGCACCAACGTGGTGGACGACGGCGAGGCCTAGGAAGGGAATGATCCGAGCCGGGGAAGACGCGGTAGTGGATGACCACGCGGAGGGGAGTACAAGGGTTGACTGACTGGTTCGGCTGTGGTGTGAGGCTACCATCGCCATAGAATAACAGGAGGTGTGGGTGAGTAGAGGGATGGCCTGACCAGCGATGGGAGTAGGATGGGGCGTTGAGCCTGCACAGGCACAGAACCAAACATGGGAGGCAGGAGTAGGCGCCCCCCCCCCAGTGTTGGTTTGGATGGCTGGAGTAAAAATATTAATGATTGAATAAGCATCATGGTCGTTGGATTGGCATCCAACAGCCACTGACGCTAGAAACGTTTGTTCATTATGAGTTGACAAAATCCTTGCGTACGCGTTAATTTAGTAGGCCCACAAGTCAACCTCTAAATATGTTCCAAACATCATACATCCCATTTTCTATTGTGTTCAATAATTTACATCCTCAAACTATGCACTCGTTGCATGTGAACGTAGAGTCTATCACATTCAATCATCACGAGGTGCTTCAAAATGACAAACTTTCGCAACGGTGCATACTAAAGGAAAACACTTTTATCTTGATATTAAGTGGAGGGATCATCTTATAATGCTACCGTCGTTCTAAGCAAAATAAGATGCATTAAAGACAAACGTCACATGCAAGCAATATGTGACATGATATGACCATTTTCTTCTTATGCTTTTGATCTCCATCTCCAAAGCATTAGCATAATCTCCATCATTATCGGCATAACACCATGATCTCCATCATCTCCAAGGTGCCATCATGTAGTTGTCTCCATCAACTATTGCTTCTACAACTATTGCTAACTCATACTGATGAAGTAAAGCAATTACATGGCGTTTAGTGATTGACGTGCATGTCATACAATAATATTAAGACAACCCAATGGCTCCTGCTGGTTGACGTACTCATCGACATGCAAGTCATGAACTATTACAAAACATGATCATCTCATACATCACATATATCAAATGACATCTTGGCCATACCACATCACATCACATGCCCCGCAAAAACAAGTTAGACGTCCTCAAATTTGTTATTGCAAATTTTACGTGGCTTCTAGGGACAACGTGTAAGAACCGTTCTTAGCTACACAAAGCCAAAACAATGATATACAAGTTGCGTTTTAACCTTTTACAAGGACCACTGTTGTCAAATTAGACTCAATTAAAGTGGGAGAGACAAACACAATACAAGTTTCATGTTAGTCACGGAACTAGTCTCTTGCGTGTGGACAAGTAAAGTTGGTCCGGGCCGCTTCATCCCACAATACCGTCAAATCCAAAAAAACAAAGGAGGTAAGCAATCTGAACATCGACGCCCACAACCAATGTGTGCTCTACTTGTGCATAACATCTTCGCATAGGCCTAGTTCATGATGCCACTGATGGGGAACATTACATGGAAAAAAATTCCTATGGTTTCACCCAAGATCTAACCTAGGAGATGATAGCAATGAGAGGGGAGTGTGTCTACATACCCTTGTAGCCAAAAGCATTAACTTTATAATCAAAGTGGTTGGCGTAGTCGTACTCCCTTCGTGATCCAATCCGATCCAGCACCGCACGAGCAGCACCTCCGAGATGTGCATGCATACGGCTCGACGACGTATCCTCCTTCTTCATCCAGCAAGCGAGGGGGAGAGATAGATGTGATCTAGACCAGCATGGTGGCATGGTGATGATGGTGGCAGCGGAAATCCGGCATGGCTTTGCTAAGCGCGTACCGAAGGAGGAGATGAGAGGAAGAGACGGGGAAGCAGCCAGCAAAGGGATGAGCCTCCCCTACATCTTCCCTCTATTTATAGAGGTGTGGGAGGTGGCTGGCCATCCCTAGACCCTCCTCCAAGGAGAGGGGCCGCCAGGGGGAGGCTTCCCCCCAAGCCAAGTGGAGGTGCCCCTCCCCTTCAGGGTTTCCCCAACCCCTAGCCGCATGGGCCTTGGGGGGCTGGTGTGCCTGATCCATGTAGGATAGGGCGCCCCCTTAAGACCATGCAGGCCTCCGGGACAGGTGGGCCACTCTGGTGGACCCCCGGGAGCTTTCGGAACCTCCCGATACACTACCGATAAATTGGTGACCTTTTCAGAACACTGAAAACTACATTTTCATGTATATAAATCTTTACATCCGGACCATTCCAGAGCTCCTCGTGATGTCCTGGATCTCATCCGAGACTTCAAACAATTTTCGGTATTGCCATTATGAATATCCCAATACTACCCTAGCATTACCGAACATTGAGTGGGTGACCCTACGGGTTCGCGAACATGTAGACATGACCGTGACACCTCTCTGATCAATAACCAATAGCAGGACCTGGATGCCCATAATGACTCCCACTTATTCAACCAACATCTTTATTGGTTTGAACCACGATGTCGAGGATTCAGAAAATCCCGTATACAATTCCCTTTGTCCGGCGATATGTTACTTGCCCGAGATTTGATCGTTGATATCACCATACCTAGTTCAATCTTGTTACAAGCAATTCTCTTTACTTGTTCCGTAATATAATATCCCCATGACTAAACACACCAGTCACATGCTTGCAAGCTATTCATGATGTTGTATTACCGAGAGGGCCCAGAGATATCTCTCCGTCATACGGAGTGACAAATCATAGTCTCGATCCATGCATCCCAACAAATACTTTCCGAGATAATTGAAGAGCACTTTATGATCACCCAATTACGAACTGATCTTTGATACCTATAGAGTATTCTGCCGGTATTAGGGAGTGGCATGATCTCATGGTCTAAGATCAGATACTTGACATGAAGAAAGTTGTAGCAATTAAACTAAGTGACACGATCATATGCTAAGCTTATGATTGGTTCTGTCTATCACATCATTCTTCTAATGATGTGATCCCATTATTAAGTGACACCTCATGTCTATGATCAAGAAATCTTAATCATCTTTAGTCAACAAGCTAGTCTAGTAGTGGATCATTAGGGACACGGTCTTTGTTTATGTATCACCACTATTGTATTTCAGTTTTGGGTCAATACAATTATGTCGGATTTCGCTTTCCAGCAAAACCCTTGAGGTTCGAACACTGGGGTGCGCACGAAGATTCCCCCCACCTAATCACGCCCTCAGCCTCACCGCGATCTCAAAGCCTAGCTCGACGAACTCGTAACACAAGAGACACGAGATTTATACTGGTTCCGGCCACTGTTGTGGTGTAATACCCTACTCCAGTGTGGTGTGGTGGATTGCCTCTTGGGCTGACGATGAACAGTACAAGGGGAAGAACAGCCTCCTGAGGCGAGGTGTTTTTGTGCTTGGTGGGTGTGAGGATGATCTGAATCTCCCGAGGCTCTGTTGTGATACGTTCAGATGAGTTGCCTCCTACTGTGGTGGGTAGTCCTATTTATAGAGGCCCTGGTCCTCTTCTCAAATATTGAGCGGGAAGGGAGCCAACAACGGCCAATTTGAAGGGGGACAGCTAGTACAAGCTATCCTGACTAAAGGTGGTCTTCGCCTGCCAAAGGCTCTGGCGGTGACGCCGCCTTGGGCTCCACGGTGACCACCATCCTGCCGTCCTGCTGGTCTTGGTCTCGTTGCACCGATATGGAAACCTTTGCGTGATGCCTCGGTACTCCTCGCCTGCGCTTGCCTCCTTAGCACCAAAGAGGAAACAAGGACACTGCGCGCTGGCGCCCGCCTGGTCTTGGTCGTCATGGCTTACGTCATTGGAACCTCGCGAGGTTCGCCTTGCCTTGATCTCTCTGCCCCTCGCGAGCCAGCTTGGTGAGGCTGCCCCCTAGGAGGTCTTGTATCGTCCGCCTCGCGAGGCTTGGCCCCTCGCGAGGGTCTTGAGCGTTTCTTGGTGAAGATGGGTCGTACTGGGCCGCGAGTGGAGCCACGCCGTGGGCCGCAGGCAGGCAAGTCTGGGGACCCCTGATCCCAGAACACCGAGAGTAGCCCCCGGGCCCAAGGCGTGCTTGGACTTGGCTTCGAGGCGAAGCCAAAGGGCAGGTGCAGAGCGTCGCGGGCCCCAACAGCCTTCAGCCTTGGTCGACGCATGGCGATTGATTGGACGTGGGCGTCTCCGCTTCCCCACGCTGCCTCGGCAACTGCCCGTCTGACAAAAGCCTGGCGCGGGCTACGCTTGCCTTCATTGCTTTCTTCCGCCTTGCTCCAGATCCCCTTTCTCGCCCCTCGCTTCCGAAATCTCCAGATCCGCTCTCATCCCCTTCCGAATCAGCGACCAATGGTGCCCCGGAAGGTCAAGGTTTCTTCGTCGCCCGCCTGGTACGAGCCGGCTCTGGATGCGCCCAATGTCTCAGAGAATAACCTCGCCGTCACGCGCCTACTGACGGTGGGAGAGAGCAACGAGAGGGGGAAGACCGAGCTCCGGGCTGGCTCTGCCGTGCCGGAGCCCGCGGGAAGCACCTTCTTCCCCTTCTTCATGACCAGCGTCGTCGCGGGGCTGGTTCCCCCCTTCTCCGACTTCTTCTATGAGGTCCTTGGCCATTACGGGCTGCAGGCGCTGCATCTTCATCCCAACTCTATTCTCCTTCTGTCGATCTTCGCCTTCTACTGCCAGGCATATGTCGGCGTGATGCCGTCCGTGGCTCTACTGTGCCACTTCCTCTTCTTTCGCATCAACGATGGTCGTACCTCCGGGTGCGCCAACTTCATCGCGGCCGGCAAGGCCAACTCGATCTCGATGGCTGGGAAGAAGGCCGACAGCTTCAGGAGCAAGTGGGTCATGATGGACGCCAATTGCGTCCACCCACGCTTGCTACTGCCAACGGAGATGCCCCAGTCCGACGCGGGGTGGTCTCGTGCGAAGCTCACTGATGATCGGGCGACGTCGGTGCTGGAGAAGATGAACGCCGACCTGAAGCCAGGCAACGCGAAGGCGGCGAAGGTGACAGGGGCCATGCTCCTGAGGGAATTCCTGATGCTGCGCGTGGCCCCACTTCAGGCGCGTACACGCCCCTTATGGAGGCTTGGGGGCGAAGAGCTGGCTGCGGCTCTCCGCCTCCTGGTTGGGGACGACCAGGAATACCCGCCGAGTGCCTTCATTCCCTTGTTCCGCCGCAAGGACGGAGCACAGGTCGTGGCTACTAGGCCAACCTTTGATGGGCGCGGGCTGGTGCCGCCAGTGCCTCATGCGGTCCCGGCTGCGACGGTGCCGTGGAGTTGTCTTCTGACGACTCTCGCAAGGAGGAGGAAGAGGAGGAAGACGAGGAGCGCGACTCGGAGGCGACCCCCGAGGGGATGGGGGAGACCTCCCCCTTGCGCAAGGCTGACTTCCTCCGCACCATGCCTGACGACGACAACGAGACCGATGACCTCCAGAGGGGGGAGCTGCCCGTGATCCCGACGAGGGGCAGGTCGGCGTTGGTTTCCCGAGATAACGCTCCTGTTCTGACACCGCCTGGGGCTGCTTCTGCCACGTCTGCTGCTCCTTCCTCTGCCCCTCGAGCCCGTGCGCCCGGGCCCCTGGCTGGGAGGCTCTCGGGCTTCAAGCTTAGCAAGAGGAGGGTGGACTACACCGCGGTGGACCAGTAAGTGCTCTTGCCTTGTTTCATTCTTGCTTCTGCTGCTTGACCTTGACGCTTCTCCGCTGTGCGATTAGGCCGACGCATGCGGCGAAGAAGAGGAAGGAGGAGGCGGTGGTGCTGCTCGGTACCAGCCTGCCTGCTCCGGTTGCGTCTCCCTCAGTGGAGAAGGGCAGCGTTGGTGCTCATGTCTCTCCAGCTCGGTCGTCCTCGCGAGGCCTGGGGGAGAATCCTCGGGAGGAGTCAGCCCCCGTGGCCCCGCTGGCTCCGAAGCCACCGGTGTCCGGCTCGGTTGCTCAGGTCTCCAAGGCTCAGGAGCCCCCAGTCTCCCAGGCTATGGTGACGATACCTTCTCCTCCTCCTCCCACTGCACCACTGATTCCAGGTCCTTCAGCCTCCCCTGATGTGACGCCCCCGATTTGACCGTACACTAATCATGCACGCAAATGTGTACGATCAAGATCAGGGACTCACGGGAAGATATCACAACACAACTCTAAAACATAAATAAGTCATACAAGCATCATAATACAAGCCAGGGGCCTCGAGGGCTCGAATACAAGTGCTCGATCATAGACGAGTCAGCGGAAGCAACAATATCTGAGTACAGACATAAGTTAAACAAGTTTGCCTTAAGAAGGCTAGCACAAACTGGGATACAGATCGAACGAGGCGCAGGCCTCCTGCCTGGGATCCTCCTAACTACTCCTGGTCGTCGTCAACGGCCTGCACGTAGTCGTAGGCACCACAAGTGTCGTAGGTGTCGTCGTCGAGGGTGGCGTCTGGCTCCTGGACTCCAGCATCTGGTTGCGACAACCAGATAGAAAGGAAAGGGGGAAAAGAGGGAGAGAAGCAACCGTGAGTACTCATCCAAAGTACTCGCAAGCAAGGAGCTACACTACATATGCATGGGTATATGTGTAAAGGGGCATATCAGTGGACTGATGTAACACCCCGCATGTAACTTGCCATATTTGTAACTCCGACTCTTGCCATTTCCGGCTATGTGATATGTTTTTCCCTCCGTTGTCGGGTTTTGTCTTTCATTTTGTATTTTGTCATGTCATGCATTTTCATATCATGTCATCATGTGCATTGCATTCGCATACATGTTCGTCTCATGCATCCGAGCATTTTCCCCGTTGTCCGTTTTGCAATCCGGCGCTCCTATCTCCTCCGGTGCACCCTTCTTGTTTTCTTTCGTGTGCGTATGTCAAACTTTCTCGGAATGAACCGAGGCTTGTCTAGTGGTCTTAATATACCAACCGGAGACTACCGGTCAAGTTTCGTTCCATTCGGAGGTCGTTTGGTACTCCAACGGTTAACCGGGCCTCCGCAATGTCCATTTGAGTATCCAGCAAAACCCCCCTCCAAAACCAGACCAAAGCCCACCAAACTCTCTTCCATGCTCTAGGTCGTTCGATCACGATCGTGTGGGCGAAAACCGCACCTCATTTGGAGTCTCCTAGCTCCCTCTACCTATAAATGAGTGGGCATCCCGAAAACGGAATCGCAGTCTAACCCTAGCAAAATCCCTCGCGCCGCCGGACAGCGTCCGCCCGCGCCGGACACGTCCGCCCGCGCCGGCG
>NC_057811.1:83104768-83109482 GCF_018294505.1 Triticum aestivum
CGGCCCCGCCGCTCCTCCGGCGACCGGCGCCGCCGCTCCCTCTCCCTCCTTCCTCCGCCGGCGACGAGCTCGGGCTCGAGCTCGACAGCCAGATCCGATCGATACGGTAGCCTCCCCGTTGACTTCCCTCGCTCGTTTTTTTCCCGTCTGTGAATTCCATCAGCAAGTGCTTGTGTTCCCGATGCCGTAACTTTGTGCATATAGCTCCGATTCGCGCGTATAATATGTAAAATTGTTCGTCTCGTGATGCTCTTCATTTCGTTCAATTGCACCATGTTCATTAGAGGTCATCTTGATGCCCAAATCTTCGTTGGAAGAGGGCTAGTTGCTGTTAATCTCTGGTTCTTAGCAAAACTTGGAGATTTGTCATTTTTGTATCATTTATTCTGTGCATCTTTTGAGCATGAGCTCTACATATATTTTGAAGTATGCCATGCCATATTTCCAGTGGTATAGTCCACGTATTTTTGTGATCTTTGTGGTGACTAGCACAAGCATGCAAAGTAGGTCCCATAATAATTCTGTTTTCAGGGACTTGGTGATTTCTCCAAGTCTTTGTCTGCTGTAATTTTGTTGCCATGTAAACTGGATGCTAGAGAGAGATCCATGCATATTTTGGAGATATTCAGTAAGGATGTTTTATAGCTATAGTTGTAGTTGATCCATTCCGGCAATTGTTTGCAATTTTAGAGTACATTAGCATGACTCAATGTTGCTCTACTTTTGCTATAAAATATTTCTGGCAGATTCTTAACATGACATGCATTTTTGCCAAGCTTATTGTAGTTGATCCATACATGCTATGCAATTGTTCTTGCCATGAATAGCTTCATAAACATTCCATCTTGCTGTAGGTATGCTTGGTTTGTCATGCGTTGCTCTGTAGTGACTGCATCAAGCTCACAAAGAGGCCTACATATTAATATTTCTGCCATGCTCTGTTTTCTGCTAAGTCTGAAACCTGATAACGAAACTTTCTATGTTTACATGCTTGCCATCATATCTTCTGGTCCTTTTTGGCTTTGGTCAGTAAGGGACTTTTGTCATGTGCATTTAGTAGAACACTACCATGTCTTGTTTTGCTATGTTAAGTTTCTGTAGCGTGTTGGTTTCGTGCTCTGAACAGTGCTACCTGATGCTGTTTTCTGCCATGTCCAGTTTTTCACTAAGTCTGTGAACCTGTAATCTTTTGCACTTTTTCCATGCTTGTTTGAGCTTGATATGTTGTGAACTAGCCGTAGCTCAGTGTTCATCTTTTGTCAAGCATCTCCTGTAGGTTAGTGCCATATGCTTTGTTGCTATGTTGGGGTGCTGTAGCATTGTTACTTGTTGCGTTTTAAGTGCTATCTTGCTGTTTATCGCAGATTAGTGTCATTCTTGTTTTGCTTGCCATTTGCAAACCGTGCATCCGATTCCGGTGATCTTTATATCGATTTCGACCGAAATCATCTCATCTTTCCAGTGGCATGCTTGGTTTGCCAAGTTACTGCCATGTTCATCATTTTCCTTCCGGAGCACGCATATGCATCGCATATCATATCTTGCATATCATACATGTTTTGCATCATGTTGCTTGCGCATTTCTCGTTGTTGATTGTGGTTCCGTTTGTTTGTGTTCTTGTCTTGGGTAGAGCCGGGAGACTCTGGTCTGGTCAGTGCTCCTCTGAGTATTGGTCCAAACTGTCAGTCGCCGGTGGCCACCAGGGGCAACTCTGGTCTGGCCTATCGGAAGCTTGGACAATCCGGTGTGCCCTGAGAACGAGATATGTGCAGCTCCTATCGGGATTTGTCGGCACATTCGGGCGGCTTTGCTGGTCTTGTTTTACCATTGTCGAGATGTCTTGTAGACCGGGATTCCGAGTCTGATCGGGTCTTTCCGGGAGAAGGTTTATCCTTCGTTGACCGTGAGAGCTTATGATGGGCTAAGTTGGGACACCCCTGCAGGGTATTATCTTTCGGAAGCCGTGCCCGCGGTTATGAGGCAGATGGGAATTTGTTAATGTCCGGTTGTAGATAACTTGTCACTTGACCCAATTAAAATACATCAACCGCGTGTGTAGCCGTGATGGTCTCTTCTCGGCGGAGTCCGGGAAGTGAACACGGTCTGTGTTATGCATGACGTAAGTAGGTGTTCAGGACCTCTTCTTGGTCATTGCTAGATGACGTCCGTTCCTTTGCTTCTCTTCTCGCTCTCATTTGCGCAAGTTAGCCACCATATATGTTTTTGCCGCTGCAGCTCCACCTCTTTGCACCATTCCCCCCTTTAAGCTTAAATAGTCTTGATCTCGCGGGTGTGAGATTGCTGAGTCCCCGTGACTCACAGATACTTCCAAACAGTTGCAGGTGCCGACGATGCCAGTGCAGACGATGGCGTCGATCTCAAGTGGGAGTTCGACGAGGAACGTGGTCGTTACTATGTGTCTTTTCCTGATGATCAGTAGTGGTGCCCAGTTGGGACGATCGGGGATCTAGCATTTGGGGTTGTCTTATTTTCATCTGGATTTTGACCGTAGTCGGTCTATATGATTGAATTTTGGATGATGTATGAATGATATTTATGTATTGTGTGAAGTGGTGATTGTAAGCCAACTCTTTATCCCATTCTTGTTCATTACATGGGATTGTGTGAAGATGACCCTTCTTGCGACAAAACCACTATGCGGTTATGCCTCTAAGTCGTGCCTCGACACATGGGAGATATAGTCGCATCGTGGGCGTTACAACTGAACTGCAGAATGCCAGAATAAAAGGGGGATAGCTAGTCCTGTCGAAGACTACGCTTCTGGCCATCCCCATCTTGCAGCATGTAGAAGAGAGTAGATTGAAGTCCTCCAAGTAGCATCGCATAGCATAATCCTACCCGGCGATCCCCTCCTCGTCGCCCTGTTAGAGAGCGATCACCGGGTTGTATCTGGCACTTGGAAGGGTGTATTTTATTCAGTATCCGGTTCTAGTTGTCATAAGGTCAAGGTACAACTCCGGGTCGTCCTTTTACCGAGGGACACGGCTATTCGAATAGATAAACTTCCCTGCAGGGGTGCACCACATAACCCAACACGCTTGATCCCATCCGGCCGGACACACTTTCCTGGGTCATGCCCGGCCTCGGAAGATCAACACGTCGCAGCCCTACCTAAGCACAACTGAGAGGTCAGCACGCCGGTCTAACCCTATGCGCGCAGGGGTCTGGGCCCATCGCCCTATGCACACCTGCACATTGTGAACGCGGCCGCGAGCAGACCTAGCAACCCACACGATCACGGCGGTTACGTCAAAGCGGTCCAACACGGCGCGCGCCACTCAGTCGCTGACGTCACGAAGGCTTCGGCTGATACCACGACGCCGGGATACCCATAACTACTCCCGCGTAGATGGTTAGTGCGTATAGACCAGATGGCCAGACTCAGATCAAATACCAAGAACTCGTTAAGCGTGTTATATTTAAATAACCGCGAACGCCGACCAGGGCCAGGCCCACCTCTCTCCTGGGTGGTCTCAAACTGCCCTGTCGCTCCGCCACAAAGATCAACTTGCGGGTACTCCTACGAGCCGACCCGACTTTAGTCATCACATGTGTCATATATATAGTATATAAGTATATACCCATGATCACCGCCCAAGTGATCACGGCCCGATAGTATAGCACAGCAGACGGACAAGGATGTAGGGCCACTGTTGGAAACTAGCATCCTATACTAAGCATGTAGGATTGCAGGTAAAGGTAACAATAGTAGAAGCAAGGGCAGGCTATGCATCAGTATAGGATTAACGGAAAGCAGTAACATGCTACACTACTCTAATGCAAGCAGTATAGAGAAGAATAGGCGATATCTGGTGATCAAGGGGGGGCTTGCCTGGTTGCTCTGGCAAGTAGGAGGGGTCGTCAACTCCGTAGTCGAACTGGGCAGCAGCAGTGTCGGTCTCGTAGTCTACCGGAGAGAAGAGGGGGGAAGAAACAGCAAATACAATGCAAACATAAACATGACGATGCGTGACATGACAATGAACAATGCGAGGTGTGTCCTAACGCGACAGTAGGTGGTAACGGCGAGGGGGGGAACATCCGGGAAAGTATTCCCGCTGTTTCGCGTTTTCGGACAGACGGACCGGAGGGGGAAGTTGCGAGTTCGATAGGTTAGGGAGGTGTGGCGGACGAACGGGCTGTGTATCCGGAATCGTCTCGTCGTTCTGAGCAACTTTCATGTAGAAAGTATTTTCATCTGAGCTACGATTTAAAAGATATGATTTTCTAATGATTTACTAATTTCTGGAATTTAATTAATCATTTAATTTAATTCGAAATTGGATTTATGACATCAGCATGATGTCATGCTGACATCAGCAGTCAACAGGGGTTGACTAAGTCAAACTGACATGTGGGTCCAATGGGACCCACCTGTCATTCTCTGTTTAGGTTAATTAGGGTTTATCTAAATAATTACTGTTTAATTAAATTAACTAATTAATTAGATTAATTTAAACAGGATTAATTAACTTAATTAATTTAGTTAATTAATTAATTAATTAAATTTATTTTTATTATTTGCTTTATTTATATTATTATTTATTATTATTATTTATGATTATTATTATTTATGATTATTATTATTATTTATTATTTAATTCCTTTTTTAATTCTTTTTTTAACACGTTCTCTGGGCGTGGGCCCCGGCTGTCATTGGGCTAGGGGGGTTCGGGCCCAGGGGTCAGTGGC
>NC_057811.1:83110632-83119510 GCF_018294505.1 Triticum aestivum
GGCCGGCTGGGCCGGGGAGTCGGCCCAGTTGGGCCAGGGTCCAGTTGGGGGAGGGGGGTTCCTTTTCTTTTTTTTTTGTTCTGTCTTCTCTTTTGTATTTTCTTTTCTTTTTATTTATTTTCTTTTCTGTTTTACATCATTTTAAAATAGTTAGGCATTTTCTAAAAATATGTTTTCTCCACAATAATTACCAGTGCAATATCTGGCACCCACCGAACATTTTTGTTCAAATTTTTGAAAACTTTTATTATTGACATTAATTTGAATTTAAATTTTGAACGGTTTCGAATCATCGCGAGGTTAACAACAGTAACCGTGGTGACGTGGCATCATTAGCGTGGGATTACTGTAGCTTAATTACCCGGGCGTTACAAATCTCCTCCACTACAAGAAATCTCGTCCCAAGATTTAGGAGGTAGAAGGAAAAAATGCGGGGTATTCTTCGCGCAGACGATCCTCTCGTTCCCAAGTGGCTTCATCTTCAGAATGGTGCGACCACTGGACTTTGAGGAACTTGATCGCCTTCTGACGTGTGCGGCGTTCAGCTTGGTCGAGAATGCGGACCGGATGCTCCTTATAGGAGAGGTCCTGCTGCAATTCGAGCACTTCATGATCCACTGCTCGGATTGGGTCCTTGAAGCAACGACGGAGCTGTGACACATGGAACACATCGTGAACCTGAGAAAGGTTCGGCGGAAGCTCCAGTTGGTATGCCACTTTTCCACGCCTTTCGAGAATAGTGAATGGGCCAATATAGCGAGGAGCTAGTTTGCCCTTGATCCCGAAGCGGTGAGCACCCTTCATTGGGGTGACTCGAAGATAAGCCTTTTCGCCAGGTTGATAGACCATGTCTTTATGATGACGGTCATACTGACTCTTCTGACGTGACTGAGCAGTCTTGAGATTCTCACGGATAATGCGGACTTGTTCTTCGGCATCTTGGATAATATCTGGACCGAAGAGTGGACGTTCCCCAGTTTCTGACCAGTTCAGAGGGGTTCGGCACTTTCGTCCATATAATACTTCGAAGGGGGCCATCTTCAGACTAGCTTGATAGCTATTATTATAGGAGAACTCAGCATACGGGAGAGATTCCTCCCATTTCTTGCCGAAGGAAATAACACAAGCTCGAAGCATGTCTTCGAGAACTTGGTTGACGCGTTCAACTTGCCCTTGCGACTGAGGATGAAATGCAGTACTGAATGACAGATGAGTTCCCATAGCTTCTTGGAAACTTGCCCAGAATCTTGAAGTGAATAAGCTGCCACGGTCTGAGCTGATAACCAATGGAATACCGTGGAGTGAAACAATCCTTGACATATAGAGTGTTGCCAACTGACTAGCAGTGATCGTTTCTTTGACCGCCAGAAAATGTGCAACTTTGGAAAGCCGGTCAATGACGACAAGAATAGCATCATTACCTTTCTGTGATTTGGGAAATCCAGTGACGAAGTCCATCTCAACATGGTCCCATTTCCATTCAGGAATAGAGATAGGTTGCAGAGTTCCAGCAGGTCTTTGATGTTCTGCTTTGATACGACGGCAAACGTCACACTCAGCAACATAACGAGCAATGTCTTGCTTCATATTAGACCACCAGAATCTCTGACGGATGTCTTGGTACATCTTTGTACTACCAGGGTGGATACATAGAGGCGTATCATGAGCTTCTTTCATAACTTCCTGTGTCATATCCAGGTTTTTCTCTGCACATGGCACCACTAGGCGGCCCTTGTGCCATCTTCAGCAATAGTGAAGAATGAGGGCTTTCCTTCTGCGAGGTAGCGCTTAATCTTGTGGGCTTCAGAGTCATATCACTGTATTCTCTTGATGGAGTCCAGGAGATCTGGTTCGACGGCCAGGGTATTGAGGGAACCCTGGGGAACAACACGGAGGTTCATCTTGCGAAACTCCTTAGGAGGGGGAGCGAGTGCACCCGGAGGAACAATATGGAGGTTCAGCTTCCTAAATTCTTCAACAAGCGAGGGCTGAACTTTGTGAACCTGGAGGTGGTTGCAGTAAGACTTGCGGCTCAAGGCATCAGCCATTACATTAGCCTTGCCTGGCGTATAGGAAATACCCAAATCAAAGTCTGCAACAAGCTCCATCCATCTCTGCTGACGGAGGTTCAGGTCTGGCTGAGTAAACAGATACTTCAGACTTTGGTGGTCAGTGAAGATCTCGCAACGATTACCAAGAAGGTAATGTCGCCACTGCTTCAGCGCATGAATGACAGCAGCAAGTTCGAGGTCGTGAACTGGGTAGTTCTCTTCGTGAGGGCGCAATTGCCGAGAGGCATAAGCAATCACTTTGCGGTCTTGCATTAGGACACAGCCTAATCCTTGACGGGAAGCGTCGCAGTAAATGACGAAGTCCTTCTTAGTATCAGGTGGAGCTAGAACTGGCGCAGAAGTCAACTTGTCTTTGAGTGCCTGGAAACTTTCCTGACATTTGTCTGTCCATTGGAACTTGACGCCCTTATGCAACAGGTTAGTCAGAGGCCTGGCGATCTTGGAGAAGTTCTCGACGAATCGACGGCAATAGCTGGCGAGACCGAGAAAACTTCTGACTTGCTTAACGTTCTTGGGAGGAGTCCAATCAAGGATAGCCTGAACTCGTTCAGGGTTGACGGCAATACCATCCTTAGAGATGACATGCCCAAGATAGGTTACTTCCGGTAGCCAGAATTCACATTTGGAGAACTTGGCATATAGTTGATGCTCTCGTAGCTTTTCCAGCACAAGTCGAAGATGTTCAGCATGTCCTTCTTCGTTCTTAGAAAATACCAGGATATCATCCAGATAAACCACGACGAACTTGTCGAGGTAATCCATGAATATATAGTTCATCAGACGAGAGAAAGTGGCTGGAGCATTTGTTAAACCGAAAGACATGACGGTGTACTCGTATGAACCATATCGAGTCACGAAGGCGGTCTTTGGGATATCCTCTTCGCGAACACAAATCTGGTGGTAACCCAACCTCAAGTCGAGCTTAGAGAACACTGACGAACCCGCCAGTTGATCATACAGATCATTGATCCGAGGAAGAGGGTATTTATTCTGAATGGTAGCTTGGTTTATTGGACGGTAGTCTTGAACTAATCGGTTTGTCCCATCCTTCTTCTTGACAAAGAGAGAAGGTGCTCCCCAAGGAGAGCAACTTGGGCGAATGAATCCTTTGCGAAGAGATTTGTCGATTTCCTCCTTAAGCTCAAGGAGTTCATGCGGCGGCATTTTGTAGGGTCGCTTGGCTATAGGAGTGGTGCCTGGTTTCAAGTCGATGATGAATTCGACAGCTCTAGCAGGGGGAATCCCTGGAAGTTCTTCAGGGAAGACGTCGAGGAATTCACGCACGACAGGAATATTTTCAATGCCCTCGAGTGGTGCAGCGTTCAATGCATTCAATGCATAGAGCCTTGCCTCGGCATTTTGCACCAGATGGGCTTGGTAAGTAACTATCTCATCTGAAGGGTGTAGCAGATGGATGGTCTTAGTGGTGCAAACGATTGAAGCAGTATACGCTTTTAACCAATTCATTCCCAGAATGAGATCAATGCTACAAGACTTCAGTACGATGGGAGAGACAAGAAATTCCAGTCCTTCAATTTCAACAGGAACGTCGTGGCTAACCATAGAGGTTTGACATTGGCCCGCAGGGGTGTGTACCACTAGCGGAGTGTTCATCTCTTCGTATTTAATGCCATGCAGGAATGCAAATTCTGCTGATATGAATGAATGGGATGCTCCTGTATCAAATAAAATGGATGCTGGTACTGAATTTACGAGGAGTGTACCCATCACAGTAGCAGGCTTGTCTTGAGCTTCGTTGAGATCAACGTGGTTGGCATGAGCACGACCATAAGACTTAGCATTGTTGTTGCGGGGCTGGTTGTTACCACGGCCAGCTGCTGGAAGGGCCAGTTGATTCTGGTTCTGATTCTGATAGCAGTTCCGGGCAAAGTGACCCGGTTGACCACACTTGTAGCACAGACCATTATCGGGAGTGGGAACAGGAGCCCCAGGTGGGGGAGCTGGTAGCTTTGACTGCCTAGATGGTGGAGGAGGCAGACGCGGTGCAGCATAAGATTTCCTTGGAGCAGGTGCATTTGGACGGTACATGCTGTTCGGGATCCATATCTTTCGCTTCTGCGAGGGCGGGCCTGAAGATGAGCCCGTGTCACGGTTGCGCCTCTGAGAGCTCTGGTATTCCTGCAGACCAGTCTCGACATTGATGGCCTTATTCACCATGGTGGCGAAATCGGCGAAGTCATGCACTAGAAGTGCGAGCTTGATGTCAGCTTGTAGTCCATCACGGAACTTCTCCTGTCTGCGAGCATCAGTTGCAATGTCTTCTTCAGCATAGCGGGACAAGTCCAGAAACTCCCGTTGATAAGTTTCAACAGTTTTGTTGCCTTGGGTGAGGTTGCGGAACTCGCGCTTCTTCCGGTCCATGACTCCCTAAGGAATGAAGCGGGCACGGAAAGCAGCTTGGAAGTCTGGCCAGGTGATGATTGTTCCAGCTGGCAGAGTACGCCTGTGGCTGTCCCACCATTGAGCGGCGGGTCCCTTCAGAAAGAAGGAAGCAAAGTTGACATAGCTGGCAGGGGCTACATCGGCAGACTCCATCTCATAGGTGATGTCACGGAGCCAGTCATCAGCATCCAGAGGCGCATGAAATCCTGCAGAGTTACTGGGGTTGGTTGCTGGTCCATATTGGGGCGAGGAAACTGAGCCATCATATTTTCCATGAATTGGCGGTTCAGTTCAAACTGTTGGATCATACCAGCCATGTACTCAGGTGGTGGTGGGGCATTTCCACCACTACCACGACCACCTGGTCTAACCATCCTGCCAATATATAACAGGGGTAGTTCAGCATTTAGAAATTTGCAAAGACAAGAATCATTCATGACGAAACATGCATAATGAAAGGAGCACGATAGCTACTACATAGCAGTCGGCATAACTTACAAATGGGGTCATGCATAGAGTTCAGTACACAGAGTTCAGTACACAGACTAAGACAACATAGGCGGCACACAGGCTCGCGGCGAATGCATCTAACACTACAAGCAAGCCTACATCAGTCCAAGAGGTACTGTGGAGGTAATCGTAGCCCGACAGCTGGTAGTGAGGCAACGGATAGCCCTCCACGTCAGCAGACTAGGGGCCGCGGATACTCAGGTGTAGAGCCCGACGCTCAGGTGGCAGAAGAGGACCAAGTGCGGGAGAGTAGCCTCCCACCTCTGGCCAACCAACACCGTGGGGCATCACGGTCCTGGCTTGGTAGATCGCAGTACGCAGTAGCTGTCCAGATCGGACAAAGGGGTGCAGCAGCGTCAGAGCACGGTAAAGGTGCTGACGGGTGGTGTACATCTCGTGGCGAAGAGCTCGGTTAGCTCGATCCAGCCCATCAGCATGCAGAACCAGGTTCTGATGGTAGAAGGGCTCTCGGGTGACAGTGGAGTAGGCAGCAGTATAGTATCCCTCCGCACCAACATCAGATGCGATAGCAATGTGCCTGAAAGGGGAGGTGTCCAACTCCCGATACTCTCCACGAAGACGTGTCAGAGCAGCATAGGCAGCATCGTGGACAGCCATATCGATGGTCACACCAACACCATGTGCGGTGTGCAGCACAGTAGTGGAGTCATACTCCCGCGAGTAGAGGTGGACGATGGCACGGTACTGCTCCTGGTTAAAGTCCTGGTACTCCTCGTAGACGGTGTACTCAGGGTGCCAGCGATAACACAGATAGGTCATCATCTCAGCTAGCACAGCCGGTGATCCCGAGGCACCAATGGCCATCGTGTGGCGCACGACCTGCCTCGTGGGTTCCATCTGAAAGTAAAGACGTTTCAAAGGAGTCAAATGACAGTGTGTGAATTGTTCAAATACTATTCTAAGAAACAACTATGGCTTATCCAACTTTGGGGTGAATGCGGTCACGGGATCCTAGTGTTAGAGTTAGTAAATTCGTTTAACCCGAGTAGAAGAGAGTTCATAGTCCCAGAGTAAAGGTCGAGGAGTAAAAGATCCTAGTACCACCCAATGGCGACGTAGGCCCGTAAGACACACAGCCATGTTAGTAAAAGTTTTGTAATGTCTAGACTCGACTTCGGCCAAGGAGTGTGGAAAGGGGGATTCCTACAGGCAGTCGGCTCTGTTACCAACTTGTGACGCCCCCGATTTGACCGTACACTAATCATGCACGCAAATGTGTACGATCAAGATCAGGGACTCACGGGAAGATATCACAACACAACTCTAAAACATAAATAAATCATACAAGCATCATAATACAAGCCAGGGGCCTCGAGGGCTCGAATACAAGTGCTCGATCATAGACGAGTCAGCGGAAGCAACAATATCTGAGTACAGACATAAGTTAAACAAGTTTGCCTTAAGAAGGCTAGCACAAACTGGGATACAGATCGAACGAGGCGCAGCCCTCCTGCCTGGGATCCTCCTAACTACTCCTGGTCGTCGTCAGCGGCCTGCACGTAGTAGTAGGCACCACCAGTGTCGTAGGTGTCGTCGTCGAGGGTGGCGTCTGGCTCCTGGACTCCAGCATCTGGTTGCGACAACCAGATAGAAAGGAAAGGGGGAAAAGAGGGAGAGAAGCAACCGTGAGTACTCATCCAAAGTACTCGCAAGCAAGGAGCTACACTACATATGCATGGGTATATGTGTAAAGGGGCATATCAGTGGACTGAACTGCAGAATGCTAGAATAAAAGGGGGATAGCTAGTCCTGTCGAAGACTACGCTTCTGGCCATCCCCATCTTGCAGCATGTAGAAGAGAGTAGATTGAAGTCCTCCAAGTAGCATCGCATAGCATAATCCTACCCGGCGATCACCTCCTCGTCGCCCTGTTAGAGAGCGATCACCGGGTTGTATCTGGCACTTGGAAGGGTGTATTTTATTCAGTATCCGGTTCTAGTTGTCATAAGGTCAAGGTACAACTCCGGGTCGTCCTTTTACCGAGGGACACGGCTATTCGAATAGATAAACTTCCCTGCAGGGGTGCACCACATAACCCAACACGCTTGATCCCATCCGGCCGGACACACTTTCCTGGGTCATGCCCGGCCTCAGAAGATCAACACGTCGCAGCCCTACCTAAGCACAACCGAGAGGTCAGCACGCCGGTCTAACCCTATGCGCGCAAGGGTCTGGGCCCATCGCCCTATGCACACCTGCACGTTGCGAACGCGGCCGCGAGCAGACCTAGCAACCCACACGATCACGGCGGTTACGTCAAAGCGGTCCAACACGGCGCGCGCCACTCAGTCGCTGACGTCACGAAGGCTTCGGCTGATACCACGACGCCGGGATACCCATAACTACTCCCGCGTAGATGGTTAGTGCGTATAGACCAAATGGCCAGACTCAGATCAAATACCAAGAACTCGTTAAGCGCGTTATATTTAAATAACCGCGAACGTCGACCAGGGCCAGGCCCACCTCTCTCCTGGGTGGTCTCAAACTGCCCTGTCGCTCCGCCACAAAGATCCACTTGCGGGTACTCCTACGAGCCGACCCGACTTTAGTCATCACATGTGTCATATATATAGTATATAAGTATATACCCGTGATCACCGCCCAAGTGATCACGGACCGATAGTATAGCACAGCAGACGGACAAGGATGTAGGGCCACTGTTGGAAACTAGCATCCTATACTAAGCATGTAGGATTGCAGGTAAAGGTAACAACAGTAGAAGCAAGGGCAGGCTATGCATCAGTATAGGATTAACGGAAAGCAGTAACATGCTACACTACTCTAATGCAAGTAGTATAGAGAAGAATAGGCGATATCTGGTGATCAAGGGGGGGCTTGCCTGCTTGCTCTGGCAAGTAGGAGGGGTCGTCAACTCCGTAGTCGAACTGGGCAGCAGCAGTGTCGGTCTCGTAGTCTACCGGAGAGAAGAGGTGGGAAGAAACAGTAAATACAATGCAAACATAAGCATGACGATGTGTGACATGACAATGAACAGTGCGAGGTGTGTCCTAACGCGACAGTAGGTGGTAACGGCGAGGGGGGGAATATCCGGGAAAGTATTCCCGCTGTTTCGCGTTTATGGACAGACGGACCGGAGGGGGAAGTTGCGAGTTCGATAGGTTAGGGAGGTGTGGCGGACGAACGGGTTGTGTATCCGGAATCGTCTTGTCGTTCTGAGCAACTTTCATGTAGAAAGTATTTTCATCTGAGCTACGGTTTAAAAGATATGATTTACTAATTTCTGGAATTTAATTAATCATTTAATTTAATTCGAAATCGGATTTATAACATCAGCATGATGTCATGCTGACATCAGCAGTCAACAGGGGTTGACTAAGTCAAACTGACATGTGGGTCCAATGGGACCCACCTGTCATTCTCTGTTTAGGTTAATTAGGGTTTATCTAAATAATTACTGTTTAATTAAATTAACTAATTAATTAGATTAATTTAAACAGGATTAATTAACTTAATTAATTAATTAATTAAATTTATTTTTATTATTTGCTTTATTTATATTATTATTATTTATTATTATTATTTATTATTTATTTCCTTTTTAATTCTTTTTTTAACATGTTCTTTGGGCGTGGGCCCCGGCTGTCATTGGGCCAGGGGGGTTCGGGCCCAGGGGTCAGTGGCACCTGGGGCCTAAGCGGGCACATGGGCGTGCGGGCGCCCGACCCGGGCGAAGCCCGAGTGGCCACGGGCGCCGGAAGTGGCCGCCGGCGCGGCAGTGGCCCGTGGGGCTAGCGGCGGGGTAGTACGGCTGAGCGGTGGCGGCGAGGCCGCGCGGGGCAGTGAGCAGGGGCGCAGGCGTGCGGTCATGCCGCGACAGTGAAGGGCGGAGCCGACACGGCCACGGCGTGACG
>NC_057811.1:83120079-83158542 GCF_018294505.1 Triticum aestivum
AGCGCGACGGCGACGGTGGTGGTCTCCTCCCGATCCAGATCGGGGGAGGCAGAGGAGGGGGATTTTTCGGGGGGAGTGGGTGGAGGTGTCGGTGGTGAGTGGGGGGAGTGGATAAGGTGTCGGTGGGGGGTGGGTGGCCGGCCGGCTGGGTCGGGGAGTCGGCCCAGTTGGGCCAGGGTCCAGTGGGGGGAGGGGGGTTCCTTTTCTTGTTTTTTTTGTTCTGTCTTCTCTTTTGTATTTTCTTTTCTTTTTATTTATTTTCTTTTCTGTTTTACATCATTTTAAAATAGTTAGGCATTTTCTAAAAATATGTTTTCTCCACAATAATTATCAGTGCAATATCTGGCACCCACCGAACATTTTTGTTCAAATTTTTGAAAACTTTTATTATTGACATTAATTTGAATTTAAATTTTGAACGGTTTCGAATCATCGCGAGGTTAACAACAGTAACCGTGGTGACGCGGCATCATTAGCGTGGGATTACTGTAGCTTAATTACCCGGGCGTTACACCTGACGTCTTGGAGCGCGCTCTTTCTCAGATGACCCGGCTGCGAGAAGATCTTCAGGGCGCCGACTCCCACCTGGTGGCTGGGTGCCTGGAGCTAGTCTCTGGCTGGCTCCATTCTGACGTGTCTGTTCGGGCGGCGCTGAGCCAGGCCACGGCGACCTCCGAGAAGGAGAAGCAGGCCGCCTCCCAAGCAGCGGCTGCTCGCGAGGTGGCGCTGAAGGACGTCGAGGCCACCCAGGATCGCTGTCGGGCGCTGGAGGTCGAGCTGAAGACCATGCGCAACGAGTGTGCAGAAGAAGCCCGTAGCCGCAAGGCGGAGGAGGAGAAGATGAAGGCTCGGGAAGACACCATCAAGGGCCGCGACGCCGAGCTGGAGCAGTCAGCGAAGGCGCAGGCCACTGCGCGGCCGGCTGGAGGAGCTGGAGCGGAAGGTGGAGGCGGAGAAAGCCGAACTTGACGCCAAGGCGAAGGTTCTGGCCGAGGACCGCGCGGCCTTTGCGCTCCTCGAGGAGAGGTCTCGCGTGGCACTGAAGACACTCTATGAGAAGGGCTTGGAGAAGCCGCTGACCACCGACGAGGACGGCCCCGCCCAGCTGCTTCCCTACTTGGTCGAGGCGCTTGAGAAAGTCGTGAGCGGCATCGGCCCCATGGCAGAGGAAGAGGCTCGCGTCCTTTCTTCAGCTGGCGCTGACGCGCGTCTTCAGCCACCTCCATCTTCGCGATCCTGCCGCCCGCCTTGACGAGCTGCTGGAGCCTGTGGACGACGAGCACTGCACTGCCGCTGCTGCTGCCGTGAAGGGTCAGGCGGAGGCCCTGCTGAAGAAGTTCCGCACCTTCGACCGGCGATGCTACTAATCCTGCAGCCCCGGCCGGTGGTATAGGTGAAGGCGACGCCACCAAGGAAGGAGCGCCTCTTGCGGGTGCCGGCGGTGTCCAGGGATGACTTGCTTGCGGCTCCTTTCCTGTTTAAACTCCTGCAACATGTACCGTGCCTCGTGGAGGCGTTTAAATTTGCGTTTGATACTCGGAGAACAACATGTCTTGTAATATTTGCTTTGAGATTTTTCGATTTCCTTCCCATTTGCTTTACGTTCTACATCGGTAGAGCTCGACCCCGTGCATACCTCAGCCGCCGTTGGGTCGTCCGTATCACCAGGACTAAGGAGTGAGGGCTACGTGGCCAGTTAGGCTCCTGAGTCGCGATGCTCAGGAGTCCCCCTTGACGCGCAAACAGCTTATGGAAAGGAGATGCAAGGGTAGGTCTAGTGTTCTACGTCGGCAGGGTCCAACCCCGCGCATACCTCAATCGCCGTTGGGTCGTCCGGATCACCAGGACGAGACCAAGGAGTGAGGGGCTATGTGGCCAGTTAGGCTCCTGAGTCGCGATGCTCAGGAGTCCCCCTAGACGCTCAAACGACCTTCATACCTTTGTCCTCGCCGAGGCTCGGCTTGGGAGGGGCGCGTGACGACAAGGTCCGGGGGACCTGGCTGGGTGGTGTACGCTTGGGCGTGACCCGAGCGCAGCCCTCGTGCCCAGCCCCCTCGCGCGACTCTCCCGAGGGGAGGTGTTGCGATGAGGCCAGACACTGAGCTCAAGGGCTCCCTGAGGTTGATACGGCCATGGGGCCGCCCTCAGTTGTTTATCACCAGCGCGGAGCATAGCGCTTCCGCACTTGCACGGGCATAGCCGCTCCTCGGCAGTGTCGATGGCCAGCACGGAGCATGGTGCTTCCACTGGTACGTGGGAGGGGACTCCCTACTACGGAGATCCCCCGGGGCGTGTACAGCCCCGCCCTGACACGTGACTTGCACGGCAGGGCTAGACGAGGTGTGTCCGGGCACTCGTGAGCCAGCGCGGGACTCACGAGGCCCTACCTCAAGGCGGGTTGCGCCTGGTCTTGGTTCTTGATGGCTGTGGCGGTCCTGTGAAATGGTTAGACAACCTACGCCGAACGAATCTCCCGAGGTTATCGCATGAGAAGGCCAAGCACCAACGACCCCAAGAGGTGACGTGAACGGGACCGGCCCGCCAGACAGAGCTTAGCCGTTGGATTTATCGACGCTGCAGGGACGGGCCCGAGCATAGACGCCGTGCCTAGCCTTCTTATGCGAAGGGTCCTGAAGAAAGACGATCGACGCGCGGCTCCCATGGTGGGTGACAGTCAAGCAGGTGATAATCACATATAGGTGATGCATGAGAAGCAGACTAGCTTAGGTAAATGCAAGAACGATACATGCCACTGGACTGGACCCGAGCGGCTTGGGGATGATGCAGCCCGAGGGGCGCCCCCAGCAAGGTAAGCTAAAGATGTAAAGGGATACATGCCACAAGGACGGACCCACGCGGCCTGGGAATGATGCAGCCCGAGGGGCACTCCCAGCTAAATAAACTTGGAAAATTTCACTTGGTTCTGTTGTTGAAGAAATGTTGGGGCAGCTAAAGACGCGTGACGAAGGGGTTGCTCCTCACGAGCCACCGGGGCCCTGAGCCTCGGGAGGCTCTGGGGGTCCGGACGGTTCCTTGAAGACCGTCTCCATCTCCGCTAGGACTGCGTGGTGCCTGGCCTCCTGAGCCACCAAGATGTTGCGCAGGTTGCGCTGGAAGGCGGACACCACGCTCGGCAGGCCAAAAGGCATGCGAATGTAGCTGTGAGGCGGGCCCTCACAGCGTCCCACGCGCGAAGGCCAGAAAAGCTCCTGAGATGCGGCCCTGTTGAGCCCTGGGACGTCGATGCAGACGCGCAGCCCGCCATCCTCGCCTGGATGGGAGGCCACGCCGGGTGAGTGGCGGTCGCCGCGCATGGCTCTTGCATCCTGCAATTCTTAAGTGGTCTTGGTGATGAACTCCTGAGCGCCGGGAGCTCCTCGTCCGGTGTCCCCCTGAGGGAAACGTGCTGCGAAGCACGCCTCCACGTGGTGCCTGAGCGCCTCCCTCGTGATGTTGGCAAGGTCGGAGGCCCTCCAGAAGAGAGCCCCCGAGCCCTGCCCGAGGAGGGCGCCGGGCGCGCCTCCCTATGCGAGGGAGGGAGGCGTCCCAGGCGTGGGCACTCATCCTGACGTGGTTCCACTTGCGGTGCCGCTCTCCTGAGGCCCTGCGCGGAGTAGCTGCTTCTTCTTCTTGGGGATGACCCCAGGAGGGTACTGTGCTGCATTGCTGTCGGGGTCTTCGATTGACGCTGCTTGGAAGGCGCGCTCGAGGGAGCACACTACATCTCTTTCTTCGCAGGCGACTGTGATGATCCCGCCGCTTCCTGGCATCTTGAGGACGTTGTAGCCGTGGTGTGTCACTGCTATGAACTTGGCCAGGGCGGGATACCCGAGGATAGCATTGTATGGCAAATGGATGTGGGCGACATCGAAGTCGATGAGCTCGGTGCGGTAGTTGTGGCGCTGTCCGAAGGTGACAGGGAGGCGGACCTGCCCTATCGGCGTGGTGGAACCGTCGGTCACTCCTGAGAAGGGCTTGGTAGGCTGAAGCTGATCGTAGGGCACCTGAAGGCTGTCGAACATCTCGACGGACAGGATGTTAAGCCCTGCGCCGCCGTCGATGAGGGTCTTGGTGACTTGTACGTTCCTGATGACGGGTGAGCAAAGCATCGAGAGGGCACCAGCGGTGGCCGCGCACTTGAGCTGTTCTGCCGAACTGAAGGTGATGGCACACTTGGACCACCTAAGCGGGCGCGTGGCCTCGAGCCTGGGGAGGACTGCGTTTACCTCGCAAGCAAACTGCTTGAAGATTCGCTGAGAGGCTGGGGCTTGAGCTCCGCCCAGGATGCAGGCGATAGCCCGCGGCTCCTGGAAGCCCCCAGCCCCCTCGTCCTGATGGTGGTCTTCGTTCCTTCTTGGTGGTGGCAGCAGCGGAGGAAGCCCAGCATTGCCCTGAGGACGGTCCTCGCGAGGCTGATCCCTCCAGGCGCCCTCGCGAGGCTGGTCTTGCCAGCGGTCCTCACGAGGCCGGTCACGCCGCTCCTGGAGAGGGCCACGGTCGTCCCAGCGTCCTCCGCCACGTCCTCCTCATCGGCCATAGCCCCGGTCGTTGCGCTCGGGGCATCGACCGAGGCGTCCATCTCGAATGGCCCTGAGCTCTTGACGGTCGTTGGTGTTGTGGCTGTGAACGTTGTGGAAGGCGCAGAACGGTCGGCAGCTCTTGGATGACTCAGGCTGGTCCCGGCCGCGCTTCGTGTGCGGCTCCGCCGCGAGTACGGCCACTCCCTTGTGCTTCACGTCCTTTGCCTTGGCTTTCTTCTCCTCCAGGTCGGCAGTTGGGAGCTCGAGGAGGGAAAGGCGCCCTTCCTCAGCCCTTGCGCACTTGGTCGCCAGGTTGAACAACTCCAAGGACGTGCACAACTCCTCGTGGATGGCGAGCTCCTCCTTCATCTTGACGTCGCGGACGCCATCAGAAAACGCGGAGATGATGGCCTCGTCCGTCACCTTGGGGATCTTGAGGCGAACGTTGTTGAAGCGCTGGATGTACTTCTGGAGGGTCTTTCCTGGCTGCCGCTTGACAGGGCGTAGGTCACCCGCGGCCGGAGGGCGGTCGCGTGTGCCCTGGAAGTTGGCGACGAAGTGGTCGCGCATCTCGTTCCAGGTGGAGATGGAGCCTGGAGGCAGGTTCAGGAGCCATGAGCGGGCACCATCCTTGAGAGCCATGGGGAACCAGTTCGCCATGACTTTTTTGTCGCCGTTGGCCGCCTCGATGCTCAGCTCGTAGAGCTGCAGGAACTCCGCGGGGTCGGGGGTGCCGTCGTAGCAAGGAGGCATGTCTGGCTTGAACTTGCCCGGCCATGCGACGCTACGCAGCTCAGGAGTGAAGGCGCGACAGCCTGCGGTGGCCACCGGGACCCTTTGTTGAGGTGGAGCCTGCCCTTGATGCCCGCGCGCCGCCACCGCAGGAGGCGCACGGTCTTGCCGTAGTGGTGCTGGGAGCACGGGAGCGTTTTCTTGCAGACGAGGAACTACTTGGCAGCTTCCTTCTTCGCGCAAGGGCGTCCGACGCAGTGGGTCGCGCCGGGGGGCCGCACGCCTTGGCGCCAGGTGCGGAGGTGGTGGCGGTGGCACTCCATGAGCCACGTCGCCCACAGCTGGCGGAGGGCGAGGCAGCGAGAGGGATGGCGCAAGGGAGCCCCCCGCGGCCCTGACGAGCTCGGCGATGCGGTCCAGCCAGTCCTCGTAGAGGTCGTCGATGAGGCGGTAGCGCAGGAGTTCACGTGCCATGCACAGCGCGGCCTGCGCGGCCGTGGTTGCGCGACGAGCGTGAGACGACGAGCCGGCCGGGGTCAGCGGCGGAGTGGCGGTGCGGTCGTCCCGCCGCACCGAGGGGTGCAGTGAGGATGCTTGCTGCTCGTTCCCCGCCGGGCCGGTGGCGGCATTGGCGGCAGGTGACGGAGAACGGCGGGGAGGCCCGCCGACGGGAGCCGTTTGAGCAACGCGGGCGGCGAGGGCGGCCCGGCGCTCAGCGCGAGCTCGGCGAGCGTCCGCCATGGATGCGATGAAGCGACAGGACGCGGATCGACGGAAGGAAAGCTTCGGCGCACCCCTATCTGGCGCGCCAAATGTCAGATTTCGGGTTCCGGCAAAACCCTTGAGGTTCGAACACTGGGGTGCGCACGAAGATTTCCCCCTACCTAATCATGCCCTCAGCCTCACCGTGATCTCAAAGCCTAGCTCGACGAACTCGCAACACAAGAGACACGAGATTTATACTGGTTCGGACCATCGTTGTGGTGTAATACCCTACTCCAGTGTGGTGTCGTGGATTGCCTCTTGGGCTGAGGATGAACAATACAAGGGGAAGAACAGCCTCCTGAGGCAAGGTGTTCTTGTGCTTGGTGGGTGTGAGGATGATCTGAATCTCCTGAGGCTCTGTTGTGATCCGTTCAGATGAGTTGCCTCCTACTGTGGTGGGTAGTCCTATTTATAGATGCCCTGGTCCTCTTCCCAAATATTGAGCGGGAAGGGAGCCAACAACGGCCAATTTTAAGGGGGCAGCTAGTACAATCTATCCTGACTAAAGGTGGTCTTCGCCTGCCAAAGGCTCTGATGGTGACGCCGTCTTGGGCTCCACGGTGACCTCCGTCCTGCCGTCCTGCTGGTCTTGGTCTCGTTGCACCTATATGGAAATATTTGCCTGATGCCTCGGTACTTCCCGCCTGCGCTTGCCTCCTTAGCACCAAAGAGGAAACGAGGACACTACGCGCGCTGGCGCCCGCCTGGTCTTGGTCGTCATGGCTTACGTCATTGGAACCTCGCGAGGTTCGCCTTGCCTTGATCTCTCCGCCCCTCGCGAGCCAGCTTGGTGAGGCTGCCCCCGAGGAGGTCTTGTGTCGTCCGCCTCGCGAGGCTTGGCCCCTCGTGAGTGGAGCCACGCCGTGGGCCGCAGGCAGGCAAGTCTGGGGACCCCGATCCCGGAACGCCGACAAATTATAACATTGAGAATAAACATTTATCAAGAACAAGAAATATGATAATAACAACTTTATTATTGCCTCTAAGACATATTTGCAACGATGAGGACATGAATAGTATCTCTTGTTTTTTCATGTGCCTCAACTCATTTTCTTTGGCGTTGTGTTAGGGAAGTTTGGGGGAATGGGTGGTGCCCTTCCAACTTCCCTAATGTCTACCAGGGGCCAGCTTCGTGCAATTACCAGGCCCAAAAGTTGATGTGGGTGAACTTCGGGGCCTTGGCAAGGACGTTGTGGTGTACTGGAAACAACGTAGTGAACACTCTTTTCCCACGCATGCCACTAGTGCTATCTTCAAAATCTATGGTTTCCTGCAGCAATGGATGCCCCTGAGCAAGCGGTGTGA
The DNA here is from genome assembly GCF_018294505.1 of Triticum aestivum. Lineage (NCBI taxonomy): Eukaryota > Viridiplantae > Streptophyta > Magnoliopsida > Poales > Poaceae > Triticum > Triticum aestivum. The sequence goes on from NC_057811.1 coordinate 83,127,402, forward strand.
TTGACTAGCCATCGACAGGGGCGGTCCTGACATTTTAGGGGCCCGGGGCGAAACTAGAACATGGGGCCTTTACTATAAACATAAAAGATAGTGATCCATATGTGTATATGTGAAATATAAAGTACATCAAACTCACATAATCTATATACATGTACCTCCAAGTTTCTGTTTAACACTCATAGATGCAAAGTTGTGGATGATTCTTACTGTATTAAGTTGCTAACTATTTAACCTCTGTAGGAACATTTAAAGCTCTCAAATTGTTCTTGGTCAATATGCATATCTTCTTATAGTAGGACAAAGGCAGCATACCTCGAGCATCATCAGCACACGGAGGGCTTCCTTATACATGTCATTCTTGATAAAATGTTTTTTTCTGAAGCATTAGAAATATCTTGTAAGACCTAGAGATAAAACATATAAATGGGTGAAATGTCATAAACTATATGGAAAACAAAATCGTTGTACTGAAAATTCAGTAAATATTACTTTATATCACCTGCAGGACCAAAAGCATCTTTTTCTATCCACTTTTATCCCGGAGATCTAATCTAGACGGAAAGAACCATCAGTATGCTTTTTGCAGCATCACTACAAAACCATAACAATGATTATCGGGTTAATAAATAATTCAACGCAACTTACTGATTAATCTTGATTTAGGAGACATATACATCCTCCCATATTCCAATTTTTGTAATCAAACAATGACATAATGGCTCCCAATTTTTGAATGCCAAGCGAAAATCCTGCTCGTGCCAACTGCAATTCTTTCTGCCGGGAGTAAGCAAGTTAAGATAGTATCTCAAGATCCTCAAAAAAAAAAGATAGTATCTCAAGATCCAAACAACCGTACCAGATTCATCAGTTAGAAAGGAGCGAATGAAACTGGAGTTTGGCGTGGACTACGGAATCCATATACAACCCCTACCAGAATCAATTCCATCCTTACCGCCTGACGAGCCTATTTGCATGCTCCTCCTCCGTCGCCGCGACATCGGCAACTGTCACCTTGACGCGGTTGCCGATTGGGACGGGAATTAGGCGTGGACTGCCGAAGAAACAAGGCTTCGGTGGCGATGGTTATGCCCCCTGTGCGCTCATCCAGGCTAAGTATACTCTCTCCCCGTCCGGTGAAGAGTGTACATCTAACTTTAAAATTTGTCCATAAAAAAGTGTACTTCTATCTTTCCAATGCACTTTAAAATGGAGAAAAATATTTCTTTCTCATCACACGGTAATTAAGACCAATAGCAATCTACATCTGGTCTTCTTTATTTCTACATAGACTTAGCTCATTATGGGTTGGGTAATTAAAGAGGAGAGAGACGGTGGCTTGCACCTTTCCAATGCATTTTTTACTCAACTCTATAATTTATCTTAAAATTTCTAGATGTACAATCTTCACCGAATGGAGGGAGTAGATCTCTGCGGGGGTGATGTGGGCCTATGATCAATCGCAAAGGAAAATGCAAAAACAAAGAAGACTCGTGGTCATGGGCTGCTATCTGTTACGTGCGTTGCTACGCCCCTGCGTGCATACCTTGGAGGGGGCCCCAATATTTTGGGGGCCCGGGGCGACCGTCCCCCCTGCCTCCCCTCAGGGCCGGCCCTAGCCATCGATCCCTTGACTAGGAACCACAAGGACCTAGATTTCCGTCGGTTCTGTGTTTTGGGCTTGTATTAAGCTGACGCTTCAGCATGTAGTCTATTTCTATTCCTCTTTGAACTTCTACATTTTCTTTTGCTCTTTCGTCATCAATTGGACTTGCTTGTATGCGGTGATTTGTTTTATAGCGAGGCACTAGCCTCTTTCATTAAACTTGTTAATACAACGCAACATATATTTTAATGTTAAGTGGCAATATCTTTTGGGCGCTCATAGGCGCCGGCGGACCGGCCCAACTTTTGGGCCGGTCGCTGCGTGTACGCCCGATAGAGTCTTTTTCAACCGTCAGATTAAAATTAACTTCGTCCCCATAAAGTAAACACACGCAGAAAAAAGCAGATCAGGAAAAAGTGAGCGTGCGCGCATGCCCCACTCCGTGCAAGCTCGCCGGCCGCCTCGCTTGTCCTCGGCTACCCGAGCTTGCCGGCGACTCGTGCCACCACGCCGGCCATCCGCGCTCGCCGGCGACCCGTGCCACTGTGCTCGCCTTGGCTGCCTCCACTCACCATGGTTGCAGCTCGAACACAAGAAGGGTCCAGAGCGCCATCACCATGGTTGCAGCATCCCGACGTCCTCGTCTCCGGCTCACCGCCGTCGTCGACTTGCACCGTCATCTCCAGCAAAAAAAAATCTAAAGTAACAAAAAACTTCGGTACTCCGTTGAAACAAAAATATTTGCCACTTCCAGCAAAACTTAATAGTGGTTCCAGCAAAAATCCCAGCAGCAAAAAACTCCGATGATCGATTGTATCAAACACATTAGCCAGTTCCAGCAAAAGAAAACACTGGTTCCAGCAAAACAATCTCGAAGCAAAAAACACCAGTGCCGATGGTAGCACATCGTCGTGCTCGTTGTAGCAAAACATGCATCGCCGCCGATGGTCGCAACAAAATTTCTCGACGGATCCAGCAAAAAATCCTGCCAGTTGTAGCAAAGAAAGGAGGTGGCAGCAAAAACTACTCGACGATTGCCTGGTTCCAGCACTGGTCAGTGTGGTTGAAGCTTTTTTGCCGGCCGGTTCCAGCAAAAAGACTCACCGGTTGTAGCACCGGAGGCCATCGTTTCCACCGCCTGCTCCAGCGCCACGACCAGATGAGGGGGAGGCGGCGGCCATGGCGTTCATGGCTAGCAGCAGCAACCTCACAACAGCGACTCCGCTCCTTCTCGGCCCCGCCCCCTTGCAGCAGTGCGAGCTGCAGCCGTATGTACTGCCGGGGAGAAAGCCGATGGGGATGCAGCGGCTGCGGCGTGTGTGGAGCTCGTCGCCGGAGGGGGATGGGGATCCAAGAGGAAAGAGGAGAACGGCCGGCTGGAGCTCGTCGGATTTTGTGAGGGAGCAAGAGAGAGATGGATTTTGAGGTGGTGACGAGGTGGATGAGAGAAAGGATTTGGGAGAAATTCATCGTGGGAGAAGATAAGGCAGAGCAAGAGAAGATAAGGGAGAGTGGGGCTGCCCCGTGGACCTACAGCAGATCGAATGCACTAGTGCGATGATGGAGATGATATGTTTTGTCATTTGCTACAACGATACTTCAGAGGGAGGGGAAACTAGTTTTTATGCACCCCAAGGATTTGGTTCATGCAGAAACTATTAGTAGTAAAATGGAGTGAATTGCAAAAAACATCGACACTTCAGGCAAGGTTTGCAGGAACCACACATTTACGGAACTGTGTCAAAAAGCACTAATTTTTTTCATCATTTTTTGCAAAGAACACTAGTTGGCGGCTTTGGTCGTTTTGATGACGATTATGACATGTGGGTCCCGGAAATGATGACGTGGCGTAACGGTTCGCAAGTGACGCCGTTAAACCGGGGATTTTACACTGACGCCCTTCTTCAAAAACTTAAAAAGCAATCAGCCCCCTCCTCCTCGCGTCTTCTCTCCGGCCCCCTTCCCCACCGGAGCAGCAGCTGCCGCGGGCACCGGAGCACCGGCAGCAGCAACAGCTTTTGCGGGGGCGAAGCTGCTGGGGGAGCGTGACACCGGAGCAGCAGCCGCGGTGGCCGCGCACGGGCGTGAGCATCAGCCGCGGTGGCCGCGGATGGGCGCGAGCAGCAGCCCTGGCGGCCGCGGGCTGCAGCCACGCCGGCCGCGGCCAGTCGGCCATGCTGCAGGGCGGGGGGCGGTGGAGGTCGATCCGGTGGCGGCCAGCTGGGGCAAGGGCGGCGGCGGGCAGCGTGCCCGCGAGCTCGGACCCGGGCTTCCGGTGCCCGTGCGTGCTGGCACCTTGAGGGGCTCGGCCTCGGCCTCCTGCTGCAGACGCCGGGACGTGCTTGAAGGCTGCAGCGAGCGGACCAGAGAAGACGCACCACAAGCCCGTGTGCGTGCTCGGACAAGGCGAGGTAGCATGGAACGGCGAGTTGAGAAACAACGACGACCACCGGGGCTCGGAGCTTGTCGGCGAGGGTGCAGGAGGAGGCGGAGCTTGACGCTGGGATGTCCAGGAGGAGGCGGAGCTTGACGCTGGGATGTCCAGGAGGTCGGCGTTGACGCTGCGGACCAGACGGTGTCTAGGATGAGGACCGAAGGAGTCTGCCGGTGGCTAATTTGATGGTGGTGCGCCATGACCGAGGTTGGAGAGCAAGGTCGCTGCCGACGGCTATGGCGTGTCCCTGGCTCAGTCAATGAAGCAGGAGTGAGAGGAAGACAGGGCGAGGCGGATGCACATGATGCTGAAGCTCGTGGTTGTCTCCAGCCACGTCAACGACAAGCGACGGCCATGGCGGTGCTCGGTTTGGTCCGATGTTCCTGATCCAGAGGTGTACGACCCGAGGCCGGCGGCGGAGGCAAGGTCCGGCCGTCCTATGCGCAGGGGTGTTTTTTTAGTTTGACCACGGGTGTTTTTTTTTGAAGAAGTGAGGGAGTTTTTGGTAAAAAAAAAGTATCTCTAAGCGACCTCTAGCATCATCAGTTACGCCACCTCATCATTTCCGGGACCCACCTGTCATAATCGTCATCAAAACGACCAAAGCTGCCAACTAGTGCTTTTTGCAAAAAATTATGAAAAAAATTAGTGCTTTTTGGCATAATTCCGTAAATGTGTGGTTCCTGCAAACCTTGCCTGAAGTGTCGATGTTTTTTGCAATTCACTCTAGTAAAATGTAATGGTTGTATCCTAGAAAACAAAGATTGTAATGGTTGTTTTAGTTATAGTTTTCCTAACCTCCACTCATAAAAAGAATAACCGACAAACTTATGATCGCCATGAAGCACCAGAATAAACCATAACTATCAGTTGGAACAATGATACAAATCAGAATAAATCAAATTGATGGTAGGATGATTCATGACTATTCTCTGAAAAGGATAGCAGGAAATAATACTTAAAATGCACATTACTCTACTCAAGATGCTTTATATACTCATCACAAAAAAATTGCAGGGTTCATTATGACAGGGAATTTTGCTCATGGAGCTAATTTTTGAGTAGGGATTACAATCCGGAACAGAACGAGGGTAATGTATTGGCAAGAATGTTAGACCACAAAAAAGCTATCACATCTCATTCAAGTTGTTCTAGCCTATTTCTAGGACTCCATACCTTGGGCCTTTATGTTCATAATGACTTCATGCTTGATTTTGGTACTCCAGAAAACAAATATTGATCGAATCGATATTTCCCAATGGATACAATCTACTCATGTCAAGAAGGCATATAGGTTCTTATCTTCAATGAGTGGCCCCATTTTCAATGCGGATCAAAGCCTATGGTTGCCCAGACTATTGAATGTTGTTAATAAGTAGTAATTCCCTTTTCTTAACAATAGGACCTAGGGATTTCTTGGTTCATCATGCTATTTTCTCTAGGTTTGCATACAACTAAAGTGATTTAGTGAAGGGAATTTTAGATGCGGGTGTTTCATATCAGACTAGGGAAGTAACGAACAATTCTTACATGTATTACAAATATAAATAAAAATGGAAAAATATACACTACATTTTTTGCGAATAAAAAATGATATAAATATACCACATATGCATGCAAAAGTACTTTCCCATGGGAGGCCAAAATCACTGTTTTGACCCTCTTTAAAGTTTAGCACGATTTGACCTCATTTTAAAAGTGTTTCATGATCTCATTCTTTTTGGACACACCAACATCACTAGCGTTTGCGTTGGACGGAAAAGGCCATCGGCCAACGCCATGGCCCATGGCGTTTCCCTGGTCCAAACATCATGGACCGTGGCCTTTCATCCTAGACAGAGACACCAAGGCTCCTGGAGGAAACGCCGAAGCCAAACGCCATAGACCATGGTGTTTCCTGCACAATGGAAACACTAGGGATGTTGGTGTGACCAAAAAGAGGCTAGATCTGAAAAGAAAAAAATCCATCCAGGGTCAAATCATGTTAATCTTCAAGTTTAAGGTCAAAATGGTGATTTCGGCCCCATGGGATGGCATTCTAATTCAAGCTGCCAATGTTTAACTGTTACACGCATCCCTATGGATAATTACTCCATTAGGGGACATGGATGGGACAGTTCTAATGTCCATGGAAAGTTGTTGGTTAAAATACCTTACTCAGCAAGATATCATTACCTGTACCCCTGTTACCCGCCTTACTCGTGAAGGCCTTATATGTGAACCCTGAAATTAGACCCTAGGTAGTTCCGACAATACCCACCCTAGGTAATTCAAAATTTCTACCATCCGAGCTATTTGGCCCAAAAAACCCATAGAAAACCTAACCTAATCACAACACATGCCCTAGAAGGCCTTACATGTTTATTGTTGTGAAGTAATATTTTTCTGATGAAATGTTGTTGAATGTTTCTCATTGTGAGTATGGGTTTTCCGATGGGGATGAAAAACCCGACGGCGACGGGGATGGGAAATTTTTTATCCCCGTGGGTGTGGACGCGGACGGGGATAGGCATGGGGAGGCTGTCACGGGGACATGTATGGGAGTCTAATACCCGTCTGGATATACCCCATTGCCAGCTTGAATTCCAATGGAATAAGACACAAACCCAAAACAGACAAAAAATACCTAAAAATGATGCACGAGCCCTCCCGTCGACAAGGGCCGGGATGACCGCATTTTCTATTTGCCGCTCGCTGCCAAACTGCCGCTGCGACACACATGTGAGTGAGCATTCATCTAAGATGGGCCAACCCATTTTACCAGCGACTGGTAAGTTCTACGGAATTTGATTTTGTGTACCTTTTGAAAGGAACCTGACCGGTTTTAATAACTTTCTAGAAGGTCCATGAACCGTTTTTATATTTTTTTCCTTTTCTTTTAATTTTGGTTTCTTTTTTTTGCTTCCTTTTTTTGTTTTCATTTTTCCTTTTCCTTTTCCAGGTTTATGTAACTTTTACAAAAAATCAGGAATTTGAAATATTTATTCAAAATTTCGAAAATGTTACTGTTTTCAGAAAATATTTCGAATTTTTTTTTAAGTTTTGTGAAAGTTGTTCATAATTTAAAAAGTGTCCTGTTTTCAAATTTTGTTCTGAAAATAAAGAAAATGTCCAAGTTTCCCGAGATGTTTGGGAATTTTAAAAAATGTTCATGTTTTTCTAAAAATTGTTCAGAATTTTAAAAAATGTTCCAGTTTCAAATTTTATTAGCATATTAAACAATGTTTGTGCTTTTCAAAAAATGTTTTGGAATTCAAAAATGATCACATTTTAAAAAATTTGTTCCTATTTCTGATAGTTTTTCACAAATTTTAGAAATGTTTGTGCTTTTGAAAAATGTTAAGGAATTTCAAAAAAGGTTTACATTTTCGAAAACTATTTGAAATAAAAATGAAGACCAAAATAAACTGTTTCGCTAGAGTAGACGAGCCGCTACAGCGAATTGGGTGGGTACAGTAGTCGGACCGCTACAGTGGTAGAAAATCACGCTGCAATGTCGAGCAAGGCGCTGCAAATGGGCCAGCCAAGTCGGCACCCTTGTGTGCGTGGCAGCTCTATTTGTCGACAAACGCTGGCATCCTGAGAGCTCCTAAGCGGCGCTCTCAGGGGCGGTTAAAGCTAGTGTCGCTCGAAGGCACGCCTAGCGGGCTGGGCCATTAAATCTTCACTCGATTGAATACGATGCTCGAATAAGACATGATGCAGTTGTTCCCTAACTAGCATCTCGCTGGTTGGTTGGTTGACCGTCGGATAGTTAATCATTGACTTTTGAAAGAAGTTCATAAAAGTTGGGCAAAATCATAAAACTAAAGCGTCTAGAAAAAAATGTGAAAAAATGAACTAAAATTTGAATACGTTTGGAAAAATTAAAAAAAGTTTGGAAAAATGAAAAAGTTCACGAATTTGAGAAAAAAATCATGAATTTGAAAAACTTCACAGATCTGAAAAAAGTTCATGAATTTAAAAAGACAAATCATGAAAGTTGAAAAAGTTCAAGAAATTTGAAAATAGGTTCACTAAATTCAAAAAAGTTCAGAGTTCATGAAAAATGAAAAAAGTTCATAGGTTGAAAGAAAAGGTCATGAATTTGAAAAAAAGTTGGAAGATTTTGTAAAAGAAATCATGGATTTGAAAAAACATGCAATTTGAAAAAGTTCACGGATTCAAAAAAAAGTTCATGGGTTTGAAAAAAGTCAACTGGTTTTGTTTAAAGGTTAACAAATTTGAAATGAAAATCATGAATTTCAATAAAAAAACAAATTAATACATGTTTCACACATTTGAAAAAAAGGAAAAAAAGAAATAGGAATAGGAAAAATGAAAAACCAAATAAAATGTACAAAACCAATTTAATGGGCGCATAAGGCGCCAATTAGGATTTGGTTCTAATCCTAGCCATTGGTTGAAGCCACACACACTGTTTGCAGAGTTGGTTGTAATCCTAGCCATTGGTTGAAGCCACACACACTGTTTGCAGAGGGGCTGAAGCGAATCGGCCGGATGATATGCATCATTTACCTAAATTATTTGCATTCTCTTTCTTTTATACCGGAATAAATTGTCGTATCATGCATGATATCAACGAACATTAATGCATTTTCGCAACAAAAAACGAGCATTAATGCAAGATTTTACAATGGGCACTAATCGATTATCCATGAATTGCTTATTGATACCGGAATTAAATCGATTCACTTTTTGCTCTATATAAACACCAGCACAACATGCGTGAAACATTACTTCCATCGCTAACATCTACCAGTGACACTGGAACGAAAGCACTAGCTAACTACAGTACTTATCACCAAGAAAAGAAGAAAAAGCAATAGCTTGCTGCTAGCTTCTCATGGCTCCTATCGGAAGTAACACTCGGGCCTTGTGTTTGGTGGTTCTCCTGCTCATGTCTACCACCTTCTTGTCCTGTCATGCATCAGGTATACATGCTTCTTAGTTTCTTTGTATATCGATTTCCACTTTCATGCACACACTTTTGGATTCTCAAAAAAATTACCCTGTCGATCGACCATGTGCGCTGACCTGCTTCATTGTTCATAGGTACAGCAGGTGGGTGGACGAAGTTCTGCGTAGCCGAGAAAGCCTGCGCGCCAACGGCAGGACCCAAGGACGATCATGTGTGCAAGGCTGATTGCGGACGCCAAGGTTACGACAAGGATAAAAGCTATTGCGCACCAGACCCTAGTGGCATTTGCTGCTGCCAAAAGTAATACAAGCCGTCAGTCTGAAGGATCCATTTAATTTGGATGGAGATGATATGTTTTGTCCTGTGCTAGAAAGTTTTGGGCAGTGAAAGGGGAATAATTTTCTATGCATGCTGGGATTTAGCTCATGCAGAAACAATCAATAAACTATAATGGTTGTATCCGAGAAAACAAATACTGCACTTGTTGAGTTATATGTTTTTCCTACCCTTCCTCTCCAAAGAGCAACAAACAGTCCTTTGATCGCCACGAACCACCCAAATACCACATGCTTAAATGGGCCGCGGTGTGTCGTCCCAAAGACCTGAGAGGTCTAGGGATCACAAATACCAGAATCTTAACATTACACTTATGTGCAAATGGATATGGAAGCTCTCGCAGGGGCGACGGGCCTGTGGGTTGACCTGGTGCATGCCAAGTACTTCCCGAACAGGAATTTTTTCGAGGGTGTGGCGAGGGGATCTCCTTTCTGGAACGATCTTTAAGCGGTCCGGCCGGCCTTCGCACTGGGAGCCAAGTTCTCCATTGGTAACGGCCGTTCGGTCCGTTTCTGGCTAGACCACTGGGTGGGATCCCAACCCCTTTGGTCAGAATTCCAGGACCTTTACGCTCTGGCTGTCAACCCGGAGCAAACTGTTGCCACGGCACTTGCCTCTTCCCCTCCGGCGATCCATTTCCGAAGAGAGTTAACGGGAGCAGAACAAGTTCACTTAACGGAATTGCTTGATTGCATTGAGCCGGTGTCGCTGTCTACGACCGCGGACACTGTCACCTGGGCCCTCACCCCGTCCGGCAAGTTTTCGGTCAAGTCTCTTTACCGTAAGCTGTGTCAGGGCCCGTCCTTCCAGGTGCCGAATGGCTTGTGGAACGCGCGCCTTCCGCTTAAGATTAAGGTGTTTTTGGCAACTGTTCCGTAATATACTGCCCACTTCGGCTAACGTCGCCAAATGCAATGGCCCGTCGACCGGCCTGTGTACGATATGTAACGTTACGGAGGATGCGAACCACGTATTCTTCCGCTGTCCGCTGGCACGTTTTGCTTGGAGTGCCGTTCGTGCAGCGGCCAACACCTCCTGGGACCCTCGGTCGGCTTCCGACCTCGCGGCCATAGTAGACTCGGTTCAAGGAGGCCACAAACGTGTGCTCTGGAGTTGCATCGGCGCCTTGGCCTGGGCTATCTGGCTCACTAGGAACAAACTAGCGATCGAGGGAATCTTCCCATCACACCCTGCTAACATAATTTACAAATGCAACCTTCTACTGCAGCAGTGGAGTCCGTTGGCGAGGCGCAAGGATGCTGAGAAACTGAAGCAAGCTCAAGATCGTCTTCGCCAGGTCTACGTTTTGGCTAGGGAGCCATCCGCCACTTCTACGCCGTGAAGTGGCCCTTTTGTCACGCGAGCGAGCCTGCGTGCTCTATGCTCTGGCTTCGGGCCTTGTATTTGCATCGCTGCGTGCTTCTTTTGGCCCGTTTTAAAATTCTCGTGTCTCCGCGTCGGCGTGGCCTGAGCCTCCATGCTCGTGTTCGATATCCTGAAACTATGTTTGTTACGCTGCCTAAGTTGTGGGCTTTATTAATTTAAAGCCGGACGCTTTTAGCGTCTTCGTTCTAAAAAAATAAACCATAACTATCTAATGGAATTTGGAACAATGGTACAAATCTTGACAAGAAAAAAAAAGAAGTGATGGTAGGATGATTTATGATTACTCTTCGAGAAATATAGTGGAAAAAATAATTAGAATATACATGTGGTATTTCATATGAGTGGCCGTGCGTGCCGGCTGGCGGCTGCCGTGCGTGCGTGAGTATCCTATATCTCTTATTTAAGTGGTCAGATGAATGAGAAACAGGTGGCCATGAGGGTTGGGAAAAAATGTAGCCACGGTGCTCACCAAAGAATCCACTTGGCAAAGCCATTATTTTTAGAAAAGGAGGAGGACCCCCGGCCTCTGCATCTGGGCGATGCATGCAGACACTTTATTAATTATTCACACAAGACCTTACAAAGTCATACAACAGTAATACTAAAGTCATCTTCTAGGCAACATCTGTTGCTACTCCTATCCATTTGATGTAGGGATGCTGATAGTCTGGGTCTAATACCAAACAGATATCGCAGCCAAACCTAACATCTAAGACCTGAGGTCCCAACCAGGACGCCTGCCGGGTATGGGGCACCCACCAGTCCGGCGCACTCCTCAACCAGGACGCCTGCCGGGTATGAGGCCGCCGCAGCCACTTGCCACCAATCCATCTTCAGTGATGTACTGCTGCATCTACCTTGCCCGGTCTAGCTGTCGTCGACGCCACCACGATGCCAGACAATGCCACCATCCTGCGCTCGTCCATCATCACACGCCCACTGGCGAGACCCCGCTGCTCCATGCCGCCGAGACCCGCCGCCGCCGATGTGAGAGAAGGTACGCCACACCACCTCACGCCTCTTCCATTCGGTGCCGCTCCACAAACGATGCCCCCAATAGGGAACACGACACCGCAGCGCCGCCATCGTCTGATCCGGTGATCTTAGGATTTCTCCCGGAGCGGCACGAGCAGGTTGACGATAGTTGCTTGACGATGCCTTCATCAAGGTAACGACGTAGATGCCGCCATCGCCCGCCATGACCGGAGTCGGCTCGGATCTCACCGGCGACTATGTCTCCCCAACTCGCTGCCGGTGCTAATAGTGGGATCCAAGATCCGTCACTATCAGCCTGGCCAACCGCCTTCGGTGGAGAAGGCAGCCACCACCACCATGCCCGGGCCAAGAGACCCGGACGTCATCGTGCCGTGAAGATTACCCAGGATGATCTCCTCTTGCCGCTGTCGAGAAGAGGCGCAGCCGCAGTGGATCTCGATCTAAACCCCTCGGACCCAGACCAGATCTCATTGCATCCAAAATCTCATCCGTCAAACGGCCGCCAGAGATCTCCTGGCCATCGCCAACCCGCTGCGCACTACCGTTGGAGGAGGAGGGAGATGGACGCCGCTGCCCCCACGCGTTACCGCCGACCGAGGACCACGCCGCCGCCGTCGCCTCACCACAGGGGCTTCGCCCCGCGACGTCCTTAGCGACGGCGGCGGTAGTGGGAGGCGATGGAGGGGGAGGGCTGAGGGCGGTGTGGACGGGGACTCCCCGGGGGCGGCGCGCCGCCGCCGCCTCGGGGGAGAGAGCCATGTCCTAAGCAAGACTCTTGCAAGGGCTTGCTATCAGCGCTGGTCTCGCTGATGGCAAGGACCGGATAGCTGCCAAACAGTTGTGCTGGAAGCCAGATTTCAGCGGCGTTGAGTTCGACCTCGACCCCGTCCAGCTCCCAACTTCTCGCGAGCATCTGAACCGGCAAGCGAAGCGCGGCATAGAGGCGCACACACCCTCCATCTTTTAGCGCTGCTACGCGTTGCGGCGAACAACCCATGTTGCATCCACTCGACCCAAGTCGTCGCCGTCGCGCACCCTAGCCGATGTGGCATATGAGGCCCGCCCCAAGACCGTTGAGTTTGCCAACACCAAGGCGGCGGCTGACATGAAAGGCTAGGAAGGACAGCGGGAAGGAGTGACTCGAGTGTGGCGAGCGGGGAGGTAAGCCGGGGTCAGAGCGGTACTAGGCACGGCTGGTCGGAGAGCTCCCGTCGGCAGCGATGGAATGAACCCTAAAGGGTGTGGGGGTAACTAGGAGAGGAGTGGCTCACACGAGGAGGGATGAGTGGCTCGCTGCTCGAGTATACGAAAGGTTCAGTTTTTTTGGGCATGGAAGGTTCATTGAGTAAAAAGGTCGGTGGGGCTGGTGAAGGGAAAACGGTCGCGTGGTGATAATCCCCAAGTGTAGGGAATCATCATAGGAATTTCCAAAGGTGGAAGTGATAAGTATGGAGTGTCGAACCCACAAGGAGCTAAAGGTAAGATCAATATTCTCTCAAGCCCTATCTGCCACTGATACGACTCTACGTATACCGAACGTTTGCTTCCAACTAGCAACAAGAAATAAAACTACGTTGTGGGTATGAAGTGGATAACTTTGTATGATATCGGAGAGCTAAAATATGAAAGTAGGTGCTGTTGTCATAAGGTTAGAATATATTACTAAATATTATAAATAGCGAGTGTGGAATAATGGTGGATCGGTGTGCGGAATTGTCCTAGGCAATTGTTAACAAGACCGATAGTCGTCATTGCAATTTCATATGAGGGAGAGGCATAAGCTAACATACTTTCTCTACTTGGATCATATGCACTTATGATTGGAACTCTAGCAAGCATCCGCAACTACTAAAAATCATTAAGGTAAAACCCAACCATAGCATTAAAGCATCAAGTCCTCTTTATTCCCATACGCAACAAACCCCTTACTCGGGTTTGTGTTTCAGTAACTCACCAACCCACTATAAGCGAATCATGAACGTATTGCAACACCCTACAGCGGGAATCCCTCACGCTTGCGTGACACGGAGGGCACCATAGGACAACACCAAAATAAAACATACAACTCGTACCAATCTAGATCATCAATCAACCTAAAGACAAAGGATATCTACTCAAAACATCATAGGATGGCAACACATCATTGGATCATAATATGTGGCATAAAGCACCATTCTCAAGTAGGGATTAAAGCGGGGTGTGGGAGAGTGGACCGCGTAAAAGAGATGAGGATGGTGATGATGGTGATGTTGATGAAGACGATCACCGCGGCGATGATTCCCCTCCCGATGGCACTCTGGCGCCATCGAGAGAGAGGAGGAGAGGTTCTCCCCCTTGTGCTTCCTCCTCCATGGCCTCCCCCCTAGACGGGGAGAGGTTCTTCCTCTGGTCCTTGGCCTTCATGGCGATGATGGCCCCTCCGGCATCCTCCTCCATGGCCTCCGGTGATGATGGCCCCCTCCGGCAGGGTGCCAGAGAGGGCCTAGATTGATTTCTCGTGGCTACAGAGGCTTGCGGCGGCGGAACTTCTGATCTAGGTTATTTCCTGGGGGTTTCTGTATTTATAGGAATTTTTGGCGTTGGTTTCACGTCAGGGGGGTGTCCGAGTCGTACACGAGGCAGGGGCCCACGCTCAGGGGGGTTGGGCGCGCCCCCCACCCTCGTGGACAGCCCGGGACTCTTCTGGCCCAACTCTTTTACTCCAGGGGCTTCTTTTGGTCCATAAAAAATCATCAAAAATTGGCACGTCACTTGGACTCCGTTTGGTATTCATTTTCTGTAAAACTCAAAAACAAGGAAAAACAGAAACTGGCACTGGGCTCTAGGTTAATAGGTTAGTCCCAAAAATCATATAAAATATCATATAAATGCATATAAAACATCTAAGATGGATAATATAATAGCATGAATACTTCATAAATTATAGATACGTTGGAGACGTATCAACATCCCCAAGCTTAATTCCTGCTCGTCCTCGAGTAGGTAAATGATGAAAGAAATAATTTATGAAGTGTGAATGCTAGCAGGTGCATAAGTTTGATCAATGATAGTTCCAATCACTTTTTCTAGCATTATTATATATCATAATAGTAGCTCAACTCATAAAACTTTTCATGACCAAGTAACAAGCTATTCACATGTTAAAGTATAGATCATAAACTTTTTTGAAAACTAACAAATAGTGCTCTTAGTCATCAAACAATTGCAATTCATCTTATTTTCGGGAAGGGTCTATGTCAGAGCTTTGATTTAGCAAACTCCACATACTCAACTATCATTTAATCTTTCACAATTGCTAACACTCATGTGATATTTATGGGTTCAAAGTTTTAATCAGACACAGAGAAAGATAGGGGCTTATAGATTCACCTCCCAACCTTTTACCTCAAGGGTAATGTCAACAATAATAGTTCATGATAACTTACATCCAATTGGATATATATATCAGGATCTTTCCAACACAATGTGCTTGCCAAAGGATAGAATGTAAAAAGGAAAGGTGAAGACCACCATGACTCTTGCATAAGGTAGAAGATAAAAGTAAAAGATAGGCCCTTCGCAGAGGGAAGCAGAGGTTGTCATGCGCTTTTATGGTTGGATGCACAAAATCTTAATGCAAAAAAACGTCACTTTATATTGCCTCTTGTGATAGATACCTTTATTATGCAGTTCGTCGCTTTTATTTCTTCCCTATCACAAGTTCGTATAAAGCTTATTTTCTTCGCACTAACAGATCATACTTATTTAGAGAGCAATTTTTATTGCATGCACCAATGACAACTTACTTGAAGGATCTTACTCAATCCATAGGTAGGTATGGTGGACTCTCATGGCAAAACTAGTTTAAGGGATATTTGGAAGCACAAGTAGTATCTCTACTTGGTGCAAAGAATTTGGCTAGCATAAGGGGGAAAGGCAAGCTCAGCATGTTGGATGATCCATGACAATATACTTTATTTCGGATATAAGAAAACATAACCCATTACGTTGTCTTCCTTGTCCAACATCAACTTTTTAGCATGCCATATTTTAATGAGTGCTCACAATTACAAAAGATGTCCAAGATAGTATATTTATATGTGAAATCGCTCTTCCTTCAATATTCTTTCATGAATTGTTCAAGTGACCAATTCTGAGTTTGCTAACCTTCAATAAGTTTACTACATATACTTATTATGTGTGAAGTCATTACTCCCCATGTTATAAGCATATGAAACATATACAAATTCAGATTTATGACATTCAATTCATTCAACCATTTACTCATAGGATATACATGAAGAGCGTGAGTAAATGACAAACTACTCCAAAAAGATATAAGTGAAGAACACTGAGTAGTCAAATAATTAACTAGCCATGGGAGGATTCTTTTTCATTCAAGATTTCAGATCCAATGATTTTATTCAAACAGCAAGTCAAATTGAAAATACGCTCCAAGCAAAACACATATCATGTGACGAATAAAAATATAGCTCCGAGTAAGGTATACCGATAGTTTTGAAGATGAAAGAGGGGATGCCTTCTGGGGCATCCCCAAGCTTAGGCGCTTGAGTCTTCCTTGAATATTACCTTGGGGTGCCTTGTTCATCCCCAAGCTTAGGGTCTTTCCACTCCTTATTCTCCTCTTATCGATATCCCACTCAAAGCTTGAAAACTTCAATCACACAAAACTTAACGGAACTTCGTGAGATAGGTTAGTATGATAAAGAGTAAACCATTCACTTTGGTACTGTCAAAGACAAGGTTCATAATTGTTCTCACACAATGCCTACTGTACCATATCATTTATACAATTTATATTGAAAAATATAATCCGTAGAAACTAGAAAACAAGCAAACTATGCAATGAAAACAGAATTTGTCAGAAACAGAACAGTCTGTAATGATCTGAACAGAAACCATACTTATGCTACTCCAAAAATTATGAAATAAATTGGTGGACGTGAGGAATTTGTATATTAATCTTCTGAAAAAAGATTCAACTCAAAAGCACTCTTCTGTAAAAATGACAGCCAATCTCGTGAGCGCAAAGTTTCTGTTTTTTTACAGCAAGATCACATTAACTTTCACCCAAGTCTTCCCAAAGGTCTTACTTGGCACTTTATTGAAACAAAACCTATAAAACATGATTAATACAGTAGATTAATCATGTAAACACACAAAAACAGTAAGGATAAATATTGGGTTGTCTCCCAACAAGCGCTTTTCTTTAATGCCTTTTAGCTAGGCATGATGATTTCAATGATGCTCATATAAAAGATAAGAATTGAAACATAAAGAGAGCATCATGAAGAATATGACTAGCACATTTGAATCTAACCAACTTACTATGCCTAGGGATTTTTTGAGCACACAATTTATAGGAACAAGAATCAACTAGCATAGGAAGGCAAAACAAGTATAATTTCAAAACTTTAAGCACATAGAGAGGAAACTTGATATTATTGCAACTCCTACAGGCATATATTCCTCCCTCATAATAATTTTCAGTAGCATCATGAATGAATTCACAATATAACCATCACATAAAGCATTCTTTTCATGATCTACAAGCATAGACAATTTTCTACTCTCCACATAAGCAAAATTCTTCTCATTCGGAATAGCGGGATCACTAGTTCCTAAAGTTGACACTCTTCCAAACCCGCTTTAGATGATAGTATTATTCATACTCCAAAAAGATATATGTGAAGTTCATGGAGCATTCTACAATTAATATAAACTAACCAATATCCAAGCTCAAAATATATAAGTGAAGCACACGAAGCATTCTATAAAACCATACTCAAAAAATTTAAGTGGAGCGCAAAGAGCATTCCATAAGGTCATATTCAAAAGATATAAATGAAGCACATGGATCATTCTATAAATCGATGAAGAGATATCTCATACTAGCATGGTTCTTAAAGAAAAAGAAAAACACAAAGGACACAAATCATGTGAACAAAACAAAAACCAAGGTATACCGATAATTGTTGAAGAAGAAAGATGGGATGCCAACCGGGGCATCCCCAAGCTTAGATGCTTGGTATCCTTGGAATATTTACTTGGGGTGCCTTGGGCATCCCCAAGATTGAACTCTTGCCTCTCTTCATTCTTCTCACATCGGTAACTCCTCGTTCTTCGAACACTTCATCCACAAAAACTTAACAAAAACTTTATGAGATCCGTTAGTATACTAAAGCAAATCAGTACCTTTAGGTACTGTTGCAAACTCATTCCAATTTAATATTAGTACTTTATCTACTGTATTCCAACTTCACTATGGTTCATACCCCCCGATACTACCCATAGATTCATCAAAATAAGCGATCAACACATGGGAAACAGAATCTGTCTAGAACAGGACAGTCTGTAGTAATCTGGAACTTCAGAAAACTTCTGTAACTCCAAAAATTATGAAATAAATTTGACAATTTGAAAAATTTGTACAGAAGTAATGTGCAAAAAGTTTCAGACCTATTTGACTTCCCAGTAAAAAATATAAATTCAAGCACTACAGCCAAAGTTTCTGTTTTTGTACTGCACATAGCAAACAAGCAATCTAATCATCCTAAAACCAAAGCTTGGCACATTATTTTTATAATACAATGAATATATACAAGGGGATAATTATTTTCAGAGAAGCTTCCATGAAGTTTTTTACATTGTTTCCATGAGCATGAACATAAGTGTTCAAGGTCGACCCTCACTTCTCCAATGCATAACCTTCCAATCACTTCTCTTATTGAAAAACTTTTTAGGCCAGAAAAGAGCTTGATAATCCCCAAGTGCAGGGAATCATCGTAGCAATTTCCAAAGCTGGAAGTGATAAGTATGGAGTGTCGAACCCACAAGGAGCTAAAGGTCAGATCAATATTCTCTCAAGCCCTATCTGCCACTGATACGACTCTACGTACACCGAACGTTTGCTTCCAACTAGCAACGAGAAATAAAACTACGTTGTGGGTATGAAGTGGATAACTTTGTATGATATCGGAGAGCTAAAATATGAAAGTAGGTGCTGTTATCATAAGGTTAGAATATATTACTAAATATTATAAATAGCGAGTGTGGAATAATGGTGGATCGGTGTGCGGAATTGTCCTAGGCAATTGTTAACAAGACCGATAGCCGTCATTGCAATTTCATATGAGGGAGAGGCATAAGCTAACATACTTTCTCTACTTGGATCATATGCACTTATGATTGGAACTCTAGCAAGCATCCACAACTACTGAATATCATTAAGGTAAAACCCAACCATAGCATTAAAGCATCAAGTCCTCTTTATTCCCATACGCAACAACCCCCTTACTCGGGTTTGTGTTTCAGTCACTCACCAACCCACTATAAGCGAATCATGAACGTATTGCAACACCCTACAGCGGGAATCCCTCACGCTTGCGCGACACGGAGGGCACCATAGGACAGCACCAAAATAAAACATACAAGTCGTACCAATCTAGATCATCAATCAACCCAAAGACAAAGGATATCTACTCAAAACATCATAGGATGGCAACACATCATTGGATCATAATATGTGGCATAAAGCACCATTTTCAAGTAGGGATTACAACGGGGTGCGGGAGAGTGGACCGCGTAAAAGAGATGAGGATGGTGATGTTGATGAAGACGATCACCGCGGTGATGATTCCCCTCCCGATGGCACTCTAGCGCCACCGAGAGAGAGGAGGAGAGGTTCTCCCCCTTGTGCTTCCTCCTCCATGGCCTCCCCCTAGATGGGGAGAGGTTCTCCCTCTGGTCCTTGGCCTTCATGGCGATGATGGCCCCTCCGGGATCCTCCTCCATGGCCTCCGGTGATGATGGCCCCCTCCGGCAGGGTGCCAGAGAGGGCCTAGATTGATTTCTCGTGGCTACAGAGGCTTGCGGCGGCGGAACTTCTGATCTAGGTTATTTTCTGGGGGTTTATGTATTTATAGGAAATTTTGGCGTTGGTTTCACGTCAGGGGGGTCTCCGAGTCGTCCACGAGGCAGGGGCGCACGCCCAGGGGGGTGGGCGCGCCCCCCACCCTCGTGGACAGCCTGGGACTCTTCTGGCCCAACTCTTTTACTCCAGGGGCTTCTTTTGGTCCATAAAAAATCATCAAAAATTGGCACGTCACTTGGACTCCGTTTGGTATTCATTTTCTGTAAAACTCAAAAACAAGGAAAAAACAGAAACTAGCACTGGGCTCTAGGTTAATAGGTTAGTCCCAAAAATCATATAAAATATCATATAAATGCATATAAAATATCTAAGATGGATAATATAATAGCATGAATACTTCATAAATTATAGATATGTTGGAGACGTATCACGTGGTGGTCGCCTATCGATCGATGGTGAAGGCAATAAAGAATGAAGTAATGAGCTACCTACTCCCCTTTTAGGAGTAGAGATGCCGAGCACAAAATCATAGGTTAGTGATATAAAAACTAAAACAAAAAAACTGAAACAAAAAATAAAATATATAAAAAACTAAAAAATGCGCGCATGCGTCAAATGAGCCACCAACTTTAATTATAGTTGATATTTTGGCAATATTAGATTTGATTTGGGTATGAGAAGCGGAAGACAAGGAAAGTTAGGATTTAGTTGAGATTTTCTTAAGATTTGATTTGAATGAGTTAATGCATGATGTTATTTTTATTAAGTGCTGATTTGATTGTGATGTTCTTAAGATTTGATTTGAATGAGTTAATGCATGACATTGTTTTGGGAATGTCGATTGATTTGAAAGACTTAATGCATGCCTTTGTCTTTATTAAGTGCCAAACTGATTCAGATTTTCTTAAGATTTGATTTGAATAAGTGAATGCATCACATTGTTTTGGGAAAGTGCGGATTTGATTGAGTTAATGCACACATCAAATGGGCGGGCCCAAATTGGTTGCGCATGAGCGAAATGTTGCATGTAATTTGCTTGTAGGCATAATATAGGGTTGGTGGAAACTTAGGCGAGACTACCAACTTCCCCTTTAGGAGTAGAGATTTTTGGCAAGATTTGATTTAATTTGGGTATGAGTAGTGAAAGATAAGTAAAGTTTAGATTTAGTTGAGATTTTCTTAAGATTTGATTTGAATGAGTTGATGCATGATGTTGTTTTTATTAAGTGCCAATTTGATTGAGATTTTTCTTAAGATTTGATTTGAATAAGTTAATGCATGATGTTATTTTGAGAAAATGTCGATTGATTTGAAAGAGTTAATGCATGACGTTGTTTTTATTAAGTGCCGATTTGATTCAGATATTCTTAATATTTGATTTGAATAAGTGAATGCATGCTGTTGTTCTAGGAAGTGTTAATTTGATTGAGTTAATGCACAGGTCAAACGGCCAGACCTAAATTGGCTGCGCTTGAGCGAAATGTCGCATGTAAGATGCTCGTAGGCATAATATAGAGTTGGTGGAAAGTGAGGCGAGACTACCAACTTTTGTTTTAGAAATAGAGATCCAGCACTTGCGTGAAACACGAATGCCTTAGGTGACACCAGAAGGAAAGGAATATCTTAGTTGTTTCTTCATGGCTCCTATCGGAAGCAACACTCGTCGGGCCTTGTGTTTGGTGTCTCTCCTGCTCATGTCTACCAGCCTTTCGTCCTGTCATGCAGGAGGTATATATGCTTCGTGGTTGCTCTCAGTATCCACTCCCCCTTTCATGCACATAATTTTGGATGTTCGGAAGGAATCACGTGGTGATCGTTTTTTGCATACTCACCTGCTTCATGATTCATAGGTACAACAGATGGTTCGTCGAACTTGTGCGTAACCCAGAAAGCCTGCGCACCGAAGTGGTCCATAGAACCCTGGGGTAACTATGCCTGCAAGTTTTACTGCGGAGTTCGAGGTTATGATGAGGATAGGAGCCACTGCACACCAAACGGTAAAGGATTTTGCTGCTGCGAAAAGTAATGTAAGCTGTTTTTTTCTTTGCGACATGATTAAGCCTAGTTTTCAATGTCGTGGATTATTGAAAGGACCCATATGCATCAAGATTTTAATTGAGGGAATGGTTGTATCCTAGAAAACAAACATTGTAATGGTTGATTTATATACTTTTCATACCCGTCCTATCAAAAGAACATTGGATAATCCTATGATCGCCACGAAGCGCCGGAATAAATCATAACTATCAGTTGAACAATGATATGAATCTGGCGATGGTTTTACAAAAGTGATGGTAGGATGATTCGTGGCTATTCTTTCAAAGGTTGGCAGAAAATAATATCAGACTAATTAAATAGCAAAAAAATCCTACTCATATTAATATAAATAAATGAGAATAGGAAAACTATATACAACATTATAAAAACATGTGCAACTGTTTAACTAAAGCAACTAGTGTATTCTTTCCTCTCTTGCAAGTCGACTAGGCCAAAGCCTCCACCTCCCCCTTGATTTCCGACAGCTGGTGCTTATTTAATCAGTCTTCTGATCTCATACCTCCTCAATTTCGACCATGGGGACCGATAAAATGCTAGCTCATCAGGGCAGTGAGGTTAGTGTTTCTCACCGTGTATACACGACGGCATTATTTGGTGTCCAATTCTTTAGATTGATTCAAGGGTTCAACAACAATGAATGCGAGTGTTGTTCCTTAGGGTCGAGTGCATGAAGACATATTGGTTGTCATTGACAAGGTCAGGCTGTCTCCAGTGTGGGAGCAGTGATAGTGCTTGTTTGGTGGTATATGGACCTTGATGTAATTTTATAATGCTTTGAGTGCTTTATACCTCTGATGAGCTTTTGCTACACATCTAAGTCCTTGAGGTAAAAGGAGCATATGAATGCAAAGTGATCTCCAATGGGACAGCGTTTCAGTAAGGTTTTTCCATATGAAAAGTGATGAGGGGTGATTAGAGAATAGAGATTATATATTAGAGATTAAATTGAGCAGTGATGAGGGGTGTGATTAGAGATTAAATTGTAAAATAATTCAGAAATTTGAAAATCGGGAAAAATAAAAAAAATCATAAAATTTCCTTTAGTCCCGGTTGGTGTTACCAACCGGGACTAAAGGTGGAGCTCCAGACAGCGGCCACGTGGCGGGCCTTTAGTCCCGGTTCATAACAGAACCGGGACTAAAGGGGTCCTTTAGTCCCGACCCTTTAGTCCTGATTCCAGAACTGGGACTAAAGGCCCGTTTTCTACTAGTGTGTGGGTCCCCTCTAGTACTTCTTCGCTCCAGTTATTTCATATACTCCATAAAAATTTGGAATAAGTATCTCTGATATGTAGTTTTTCCAGGTCCAGAATTTCAGCTGCCGGCAATCTCCCTCTTCGTGTAAACCTTGTAAATTAAGAGAGAAAATGCATTAGAATTGCTTCATGAAGTATTATAATGGTAAAAAGCATTGTAAATATGAGTAGGAAAACATGATGCAAAATGGACGTATCAACTCCCCTAAGCTTAGACCTCACTTGTCCTCAAGCGAAAAACCGAAATCAATAATCATGACCACATACTTAGAGAGAGAGGTGTCGATAAAAACAAAATACGAACATAGTAGCATCGTGATCATTATCATAGCAGCAATATATCATCATACAACTTCTCGTGATCAAGTAACAATTCATCACAATATCGAAGTATAAAGCATAAACTTTCTTGAAAACTAACAAACTTTGTTCTTAGTCAATGACAATCACAATTCATCATATTATCAAGAAGAATCAGCTTTTTGCTTAGCAAGTCCACATACTCAACTATCATTTAGTATTCTATATATGATTGCTAACACTCGCGGCATAAATATGGATAAAAATTTCCAGTTAGATACATAGAAAGATAGGGGCTTATAGTTTCGCCTCCCAACTCATTTACCTCAAGGGTATTGTCAACAATAATACTTCGCGATCACCCATATCCAACTGGATATATGTTCCTAGATCTTTTCCCACCACATGATGCTTTCCCCACACTTCCTACAAATTTTATCAAGCATACTTTTCTTTATGTGAAGTCATTACCTTCCATGGGATTGGTATATGATATTTTCATTATTTTTATTTCTAAGATTGAAACATAAAAGTAAAGAAACAAACTCAAACTACTCTTTATTATATAACTCTCAAACTCGATTACATAGATAGATAGATCAGGAAACTAGCACTCAAAACAAGATCATACTAAACCTTTATTCTTCTAAATCACGAAATAACTAGAGATCGAACTAAGATAGATAAATATGATAAAAGTGATGGTGATACAATACCAGGGCACCTCCCCCAAGCTTGGCACAAGCCAAGGGTGGTGCCCATACTCGTGTACTTGATACGTCTCCAACGTTCTATAATATTTGATTGTTCCACGTTATTATAGTATAAATCTTGGATGTTTATTATGCAATTATATATCTTTTTTGGGACTAAATATTAACTTAGTGCCAAGTGCCAGTTGATGTTTTTGCTTGTTTTTGGTTTTCCGCGAAATTAGTACCAAACGAATTCCAAATGCCACGAAATTTTTTGATGATTTTTTCTAGACCTAAGAGACACTGGAAGCTTCGGGAGGACACCAGAAGGCGAAGGAGTGGGCCATGAGCCACCAGGGTGCTCGATGGGGGGGGGGGGGGTCGGCGCGCCCTGGTGCCTCGTGGGCCCCTCGTTCCTTCGTTTGACCTAATTCCGACTCTACACATTCTCTAAAATCGGGAAACCAACAAAGAGCCACCCAAAATACTTTTTTCGCCGCCGCAAGTTCCTGTTCTCGTGAGATCCCATCTGGAGGCCTTTTCTAGCACTCTGCTGAGGGAGAATCGATTATGGACGGCTTCTATGTCAACCTTGCTGCCCCTCTGATGATGTGTGAGTAGTTTACCACAGACCTAGTGGTCCATAGCTAGTAGCTATATGATTTCTTCTCTCTCTTTGATCTTCAATACAATGTTCTTATTGATGTTCTTGGAGATCTATTCGATGTAATTCTATTTCGCAGTGTTTTTGTTGCGATCCGATAAATTGTGGGTTTATGATCAGATTATCTATGAATATTATTTGAGTCTTCTCTGAACTTTTTTATGCATGATTATTATAGCTTTGTATTTCTCTTCGATTTATCAGTTTGGTTTGGCCAACTAGATTGATTTATCTTGCAATGGGAGAGGTGCTTTGTGATGGGTTTGATCTTGCGGTGCTCAATCCCAGTGACAGAAGGGGACATGACACATATTTGTATCATTGCGATTAAGGATAAAATGATGAGGTTTATTCATATTGATTGGATTTACTTTGTCTACATGATGTCATCTTGCCTAAGGCATTACTTCGTTCTTTATAAACTTAATACACTAGATGTATACTGGATAGCGGTCGATGTGTGAAATAATAGTAGTAGATGCAGGAAGGAGTAGGTCTATTTGTCTCGGACGTGATGCCTATGGGCGTGTTTGGTTGGTTGGCTTGCACCTGGCTCGCACCGGGCATGCAATATCCAGCTTGTTTGGTTCTCTGCGTGGCTTCCTCAGCCTGGCCCGACCGATGCAAAGGGACGCCTTTCAGCCAGGCTCGTGGGAACGCAGGAATCAGGCGTTTCCCTTGTGCAGGCCCAATTGATGCAAATCGCCTGCACCCGCAATGCTGGCATGGGGTAGCGATTCTCTCGTAGTCATGGGGGTCAGCGCGTCCCCTCACCTCTTTCCCCTCATTTTCTTCTCGTTCCCCGCTCCAGCTCTCACCTCACCGTTCGTCGTCGTCCTCAAATCCGCGACGGAGATGGTCGAATCCCTGTCGACGTTCTCCGTCGCCAACTCTTCCTTCCCAGAATAGGTGCCTGCCAGAGGCCGCGGCCAACGCCACCTTCCAGACGCCCCTTGCTCTCTCGGATCTACACCCCATCCATCGGAGCGGGGTGGGTGGTAGCTGGAGGCCCAGGAGGTGCCAGGTCGTCTGTGCATCGTCCCAGCTAAACAGAAGCAGGAGCCGCCCAATGTCTCCTCCCATGTTCGTGCAAAATTTTCTCGCAGGATCTTGTGATTTGCTCATGGATGGTGTGTGTGCTTTACATACTTGTTCCAGATCTTGTATCTGGCATTCCTAATCTCCTAATCTTCATCTTGTTTTTGCTCTGAATGGTGACTGACAAAAGAATTTTCAGTTAAACGCATGTCTTGTGTCTACTTTGCAGATTGATACCGGAACAACAGGTTAATGCATGGTTCAGATTTGTTTTACTTGTTTGAGAAATCTATGATAAATAAAATTGAAATTGTTTTTTATTTCAGAATTTCTAATGCAGTCTACCAAACAACATTTGTTGTGTACAACATCTCTCATGCACATATATCTTACATTCCACCAAACGTACATCTCAGTTCAATTTTGCATCAGCTCAACCAGGCTAGGCTCAGTCAGGATCCTCCATGCAATGCAGGTGGAGCTACCCAGGCAACCAAACATGCCCGCACAATAAATCCAACCATTTCTTTCACCTTGTCTTTTTAATCATATATTTGTTTTTGGAACTTTCTTTTACATTTGAACTTGTTGCACCAAAACCTTTAAAATGAGATCAATCTTGGATATTTTTCAACCATGTTTAATTTTGAATATATATTTCACATTTTAAAATAATCAGTTTTACAATGATACATTACAATTTCACTTTCGGTAGTTACTATTTTAAAATTTAGAACCTGCATTTCACTTTCCACCAGCTCGTTTCACAAAAAACATCTATGTCAATTGCATACTTTTCAAATAACATATTTCACTCGTTTGAAATAAACTATTACACCTGGCGAAATAATCAGTTTCACAATGATACACTAAAATTTCACTTTCTGTAGTTACTCTTTCATAATTCAGAACCTACATGTCACTTTTCACTGGCTTGTTTGACAAAAATCACATCTATTCAATTATATAATTTTGAAATAACATATTTCACTCTTTTGAAATAATCAGTTTCACATTGATACATTATAATTTCAATTTTTGTGGTTATAATTTCACAATTTAGAACCTACATTTTACATTCACTGGCCTATTTCGCAAAACTCACATCTGTTTCAATTACACATTTTCTAAATAACATATTTCACTCTTTTGAAATAATCAGTTTCACATTGATACATTATAATTTCACTTTTTATGGTTGCTATTTCAAAATTCAGAATCTACATTTCACATTTCACATGCCCGTTTCACAAAAATCGCATCTATTTCAATTTCACATTTTTCAGATACATTTTGCACTCTTTTGAAATAATCTGTTACAAATTTCAAAATAATCAATTTCAAAAAGTTGACATTTCAGTTTCATATTTGGGTTAAATATGTTTCTAGTGAAATAGGTTGCCTTATGTCACGACCGGTTTTTCGGGATATTAATTCTCCAGAAAATGGCCGTTGTGCTCACCAGCCCCAGGATTACTGTTAGCTGATGAGACACCAACTTGATACAAGAAATCCAAGCAAGGCACAAAATATGCAGTACAAGACCATTGTGGCATATGAGTACAACACATGGTTTCTAGTGGTTGATGGCGGAAGCGGTTTGTGGTTCATCTGCGTCTATGGGACTCCATTTCCCACAAGAACAGCTGACCAGGATAACTCCTATCTTCGCGAGGCTGCTATCACCTTTACATGGGTTCCGGGGTTGTCGTCGCAACGCTCTTCTCCGCGCAAGGAAATCTGGCCAAGACAATAGCCAGGGACAAGCCAGTGAGTACGTTTGAATGTACTCGCAAACATCAAGAACGCGGGTATAATATAACAAGGGGTAATCATGCTCCGAAAATATCCTATGACCATCACGTCAGCCATGAGATAAACAAAATTCATGATGCACGCATGCAAGTAAAATATGAATATGCAATATAGAAATAGAGTGTAGAGTTCGAGTGTCTGAAATGACTCCTCAAAAAGGTACAAATAAATTAACAATGCCGCAGTCGGGCGTCTGAGCGACACCACATAAAGGGCTTATAAATAACAGAAATAACAAGCATGCCACAGTCGGGCGTCTATGCGACACCACATAAAGGGCTTATATATAAAAGAAACAACAAGCATGCCACAGTCGGCCGTCTGAGCGACACCATGTAAAGGGCTTATATATAAAAGAAGCAACAAGCATGCCACAGTCGGGCGTCTAAGCGACACCACATAAAGGGCTTATATATAATAAACACAGTGAATATCCAGGAGGTATAACCGTCCCAGGGATACTCAATAATTCAAATAAAATAAATGGTTAGTCCACAATAATAATGATTATGATCCATATGTGTCACAGTTCATAATCAAGGTTCTGGCTTGGCAATTTTTCCTCCGAAGACCGACACTTGACCTATCCCAGACTGTAGTCCTTAACCATGGACACGGCTATTCGAATAGATGTATAATCTCTGCAGAGGGTGTACTCTTTACCCACGGGTAACGGATTTCTTTAGTCCATCGGGACTAATTCCGTCTACGGTCTTTTGATTGAAAACACGCCTGACCTGCACACACCAGCTTAACTTACCGGTGTCTGGAATCACCCACAACACCTGTCAAGTAAAACTCTAAGTGGGGAGGCTACAACCTCGACGTAGCATGGGATCAAATTTATATCGTGCGCTCTAAGGGGTGGCCTCCCCTCTCGGTCCCAACCGGAAACACCCATGCCCCCGGACTGGATGAAAGGCTTTAATCCATGGCCATGGGACCCTCATCACGGCCTCTCTGTACGGTGTGTGCTAGACAGGGGTTGACAACTTACTGAACCGTACCCTACCTATGGCAGGGACAAGCGGTAGTACGGAACAAGTATGGGGGTTACTGGACAAGACTCGATCTACGGCCGACTCAGGAGGTTCAAGTATTCTCTGCATGATTAGCATAACAAATATATTTCCATTAACAGGTAGACTTACCACTCGTCAAGCCTCACCATGCCATACCGGACATACTCGTCCCGACGAGGTACTAGGGACAAGCCCGTGTCTACCCAAGACCACGACTTTCCCGGCTTCCTTCCGGTATGCAAGGGAAGCTTACGAGGATGAATACCATCACCAACATATCCCTTTATCACAGCAAAGAAAACTCCACTATGCACTCATGCATATGATTTTTATCGTCACATAAAATAGCGTATGCTCCAAGTCAAGGTCATGTTGTGACCGTATCACAACATCCAAAAATATTAAGCCAGGGTTCAGGATGCTTGCCTTCAAATGTATGCATGTGGGGGTGCACTTTTGAAGGTTGCCTTTTCTCCAAAAATCCTATTTTGAGAAATATTCAAACAACACACATTTCAAAAACAGTACAAAAAGTTGTCTCAAATATTTTTGAAATAAATCTTAAAATAAACTAGGTGAAATTTGAGAGAGGTAGGAAAAAGAATCAACTCATTTGGAGTTTTATTTTAAAAGTTATAGCCAGTCAAAGATCAGTCAAAGTTCTGTTTAAAAAAATCAGAAAAGGGAAAACGCTGCGGGGGAGAATACGTTTTCGAAGTAGGGGACACGTACTCTGGATCTTGCGCTTTCATTTAAACAGAGAGAACGGCCGCGCGGGTCACTGACAGTGGGTCCAGGGGGCCCACTGGTCAGGTTTGACCGTTCTTCCTCTCCCTCCTTTCTCTCTGCCCGAACGGGGCGGGGCTCCGGCGATCGCCGGCGACGAACGGCGGCTCCTCGAGGGCATCTGAGGGCGGGGATGGACTGGCCGGACCGAGGCGGTCCTCTTGGTGGTCGCTGGGTCGTCGGGGGTGGAAGAAATCGCCGGCGGCGAGCTCCGCGGCGGAGGGGGCTACGGTGGCGAAGTGGTTTTTGGGCTCCGGTGGTCTCCGGTCGAGGTTGGGTAGTTGGGCAGCTCCGCAAGGACCAGGGGAGGCTACTGGTGGCGTTGGATTGGCGGGGGAAGCTCCGGTTGCGACGAATGGCACTGGATTGCGGCGGCGACCGAGCTGGCCGGAGACGAGGAAGAAAGGACTTTCCCCGACGATTGCTGGCTGCGGGAGCACTACGGGGGTGGACTGGGGTTGCCTGAGTGCTCGGAGGAGCACGGGGCCTCCTTTTATAGCACGACGGGCTGGCTCCGCGGCGGTGGATAAGATCGACGACGGGTCGCCGTTGCTGTAGCTGCAGGGCGTCGTGGCGGCGACGAACGCGTGCCGACGAGCATGAGGATAAGCACGGGCTGTTCCCTGGGGCAGCTGGCGTGCGCGGGTGGCTTGGGCGGCACCGTCCACGGCAGAGCCCGCTGCCGACGCCGGCGTGCCGCCAAGGGAGCTCTGGCGGTGGCGCTGTAGGGCGCCAGTGCGGCTTGAAGCGTACTGGTGAGAGGGCGAGTGTGTGGCGCGGCTCTGCAGGCGAGCTGGGTCCAGTGACGGGACGCGTCGAGGGTGGCAGTGCGGCGCGGCGACTCAGTGCGCGCGCGTGCAAAACGTGCGCTCTGGGCGCGCCCAGAGCACGCACAGTAGTTGTTCGACGAAATGCCAGTGCGCGCTAGAGAGCTTGGGTGAGGCTGGCAGTCAACAGGCCAGGGTTAGGGACATCTAGGAGGTTAGTAGACATGCTGGATGGGTCAGGGGCTCAAGTCCACAATGCAAACCGGGAGACATGCCAAAAATGTTCCTGCACACAGGGTGTTCGACAGAATGCCATGGTCATCTAGGCAACTCTTGGGGTGGCCAAACTCTCCAGATCCTAGCCTCTTTAGGATCTAAAGAGGGTGGCAAGGTTAGTTTGGCAAAAACAGGAAGTTGATAGTGCAAGTTTTTGAGAAAACCAGATTTGGGCAGAAACTATAGGCTATCATTGCATGCACCAAAAATACCCCAATGGGTCCAATCTCCTGGACTTAAGGGTTTGGAAAGGAGAACTATAAGTAGGAAAAAGCTCAAGGGCACTAGAGCAAAATAAAATGGGGTTGCAGTACAAATCACCAAACTGGGGCAGAATGAAGATGAGGATGATTTACTCAAATTTTTCAAAGAACAACACTGGGTTTTTGCATGAAGTTGAATCATGAGCATCAACTGACCTCTCCAAACACTTGGAAATTTTTTTAGAACAATATTTAAATGGGTTGTAGTGCAAAATACCTACTGGACCAGATTTGAAAAAATTGATGTAGAGCTCAAAATCTCCAATAACCAAAAGATATTTTTGCATAAAAGTGATGTGGACACCTCACGTGACACCCCCAAATTTTGGTGAAAATTTTAAAAGCATTTATCAAATGGTTGCAGTGCAAAAAGGGGCTCCAAATTTATGAAAGATCATTTTAAAAGGATAAAGCTCATGAAAAATAATTATGCAAATAAATCCACTGATAAAGGATTGTTTTTATAAAGAGGGCATACAAGTCCAAAAATATTTTTGGAAAGTTTCCACTTGAGGTAAAAACCCACAATATTAAAGGGAAGAGGGGTTCTGAAAACAAAGGAGAAATCCATAAAAATAAAAATTTAATTTCCTGGTAAAATTTTAATTAATAAAACAAGGTCAAATTTTTGGGGTGTTACACCTTAACATATA
>NC_057811.1:83158957-83159887 GCF_018294505.1 Triticum aestivum
TCTTTTTTTTTTTCTAGTGAAATAGGGACATTGAAATTTAAACATGTTCGAAATGTATCCAAGATTGGTCTTATTTTAAAGGCTTTGGCGCTAGTAGTTCAAATATATATAAACAATCAAATAGGAACTTATGATTTAAAGATATGGACAATTTAGTTTAATAAAGATAAAATAAATGGTTAGATTTAAGAGAGAGAGAGAGAGAGAGAGAGAGAGAGAGAGAGAGAGAGAGAGAGAGAGAGAGAGAGAGCGCAAATTGTTACATTCCTGCCATGCATGCATGCGTGCCAATGACAAATTATGTGGACCACTAGTTGTAATTGGTGTTGTATACGTATTGTATAGCATAAAATGAGAACAAAGTGGCTCCAGCCGCACGCATCTTGACGCGCACAACGGACGGCGGATTTCTTGCCGGTAGGTAGCGTTAACGCGGAAAAAAAGTTTGTGGGGAGAGAGCACTTGCATGCAAAATCTTTATGCCGAGAGAGAGGGACATCACTTGCAAGCAAAATCTTTAACCTCAAGCTGGAATAGTATAAATTGTTAAATATTTTTTATTGATGATTTATTTTACATAGCGTTATCCAGTTAGCTATCCGTTTTACATTGATGAGTTCATCTGGCCGAGAACTCAGAAGTGATAATGAATCGAAAAAGCACAGTCACATCCACCCCCCGCCCCCCTCCCGGCGACCCCCGCGACGCGCCCGCGCGCACAGGGGGGAGGGGGGACCCTAGCCGCCAGGCCCTCTGGCCCCGCCTCCCTCTCCTCCTCCCCGCCGCTGCCGGCAGGCGCTGACGCGCAAAGCCTGGATGGCGCGACGGTGGCGGGGCCCTTCCCCCTCCTCTGCCCGTGGAAGACTGGCGCGGGCGGCGCCTCGGGTGGCGGCGCGGGGCGGCCGCGGGGCCCAGCGGCGCGGCTTGGGG
>NC_057811.1:83160425-83165480 GCF_018294505.1 Triticum aestivum
GGGGCTAGTGTGGGGGCGGCGCGGATGTCCTGGACGGATTGGCCGGTCCTCTAGGCGGCCTCGGGGCTGATTCTGGTTGGTGGTGGTGGATGGCGTCCATCGGAGTGCAGGGTTCGGGAGCCGACCTGGTCCGCGTTGGTCTTCCCTCGTGTTAGTGATCATCTTCCTGTTGCTTCATTGTGGCGTCGATCCGAGTAGGCGCCCATGTTGCTGCTATGTTGCGGGCGGATCGACGGTGCTGGCCATGGATGTGGCGGCGTGCGAGCTTTGACCGGCCGGGACTTGCTCGGCTATGGCCGTCGGCAGCTACTAGGCCGTGCTCCCCACAGTCGACGATGATTGTCGGGGGACATAGGTGTGGCCCCCTACTGTGGGGGCGCTCACCCAGGCCGGGTGGCTGATGCCGGGCTAGGAGCAGAAGGAGACACCTCCCATTCGTCCCACCGTGGCTGCGCGTTGTAAGGTCGGCGGTTGGCGGTGACTCGGGACATGGATGCCGGGGTGGCGGCCCCGGATGGTGGGCTGCATGGTTAGCTCTCCGGCGGGCACTATGGCGGCGGTGCTGGCTCTCCTCTTGGTCGTGCGGGCGACGCGGGGTTGCGTCAGGTGGCTCAGGATCGCAATCCTTCGCTGGGGCGACGCCCAGATCTGGGTGTCTAGAATCGTCGTGGTTGCCCTGGTGGCCTCGTGTGGCAAGGGTGAGTTGCCGAGCGAAAGCTCTGTGCTTTTGCGCCGACGGCGACGACGCTCGTGGGCGCCGCTTTTTTCTTGAAGACGTCGTTGTGGATCTTCTCTCCGTGCCAGGGTTCCGAGCGAAAGCTCATGTCCACTATGAACTCGGCAGTGGCGACGCTCCGCGCCGTCTTTCTTCCTGAGGGCGTTGTCGTGGAGCTTAGGTGTGCTAGGGCGTAGCATGGCGTTGTATCTAGACTTCCCTGTATTTTTCTTCGGTAGCGTAGTGTCCTGCGTGATCCGACTATCTCGAGATCTGTTTTGTAAGAGGGCTGCCTCTCCACCTTGTATCGTTCGACCGTGTACTTTGTTCGGTTGGTGCTTTATCTATAAAGCGGAGCGAAAGCCTGTTTCGAGAAAACTCAGAAAGTAGATCGCATGTTGCCAGGTTTGGACTAGTTGGCATGTTATGAGATGAGACACGCATGTGAAGATGGCCAGAGTGTGCATGTGCATCTATGCTATGCTAGGTGTTTCTAACAAAAGGAGTAAGAAATATGTCTTATTTCTTAGAACCAACATAGTCGACGTTCCAACAGCAATCGCAGCAATTGGAGGCGCGCTTGACGGCCGATTACATTCTGAATGGCATGTCGAGCTAGATTATGTGACTTCCTATTCGATTCGACTCTCTTCTCCCTCGAGAAAAGTCAACGGGAGACAACGTGTTGAGTTTGTACCGCGTTGGTTTTTCTTGCAGCGGCAATGCTATGCCCAAATACAGCGAAACAACAACTTACAAAAAGGCCCACCAGGCCTGCTGTCCAAACTCTCGACGCACCTCAACACAGGATTTCCTGGGAGCTTACTGTTTTAGGTGATTGCACGAGCTAGATTACATAAGTTAAACTTCCCCAACATCTTTTTGCCGAAAACCTTTTCTAGAATTGACAAGTCTACAAAAAAGTGGGGTAGGAATTCGCCTGGGATGAAATCGTGAAAGCAACAGACAGAAGGGAAAAGTGAGATGAAAGCCTCCTCCTCACAAACTTGGTTGCTAGATTGTTGGCTTTGAGTAGCTTAGCAGCAACCTGGCAGGAGATTCAGAGAGCCCCTGGTCATACATGTCTTGTACGCATGGCGACCTGGCTTTGCGTAACGCAAGTATGGTAGACTGCTGCGCATGGCAACACAATGGTCACCCTGTACCATGTAGAACAGGAATACTTGGTTGGCCGAGCTGCCGCCCATCGCGACCATCGTCGACTATATATTTACCATGAGCCATAAGTAATTCATTCATCGTTCCACATGATACATTCTACAATTACCTTCACTATGATCGCATCGATGCCTCGGGTCCTCTTCCTCGTTGCTTTGACCGTCGCCATGGCAACCGCCACGTCTGGCGCGCGGAGCCGGCAGATCCACCTGCGCTTCTACATGCACGACATCACCGGCGGCCCGGGCCAGACGGCGGTGCAGCTCGTGAAGGGGCCCGGCCCCGCGCACCCGTTCATGCCGGGCGCCCACTTCGGCGACACGACGGTGATCGACGACGCGCTGACGGAAGGCCCCAGCGCGGCATCGCGGGCCGTCGGTCGCGCGCAGGGGTCGTACATGCTGGCGGGCCTCAAGGAGCCCGTGCTGATGGTGTCCATGACAGTGGCGCTCACGGGCGGCGTGTATAACGGCAGCACCATCGCCGTGGTGGGCCGGGACGACATCTCCGCGGCGGTCAGGGAGCTCGCGGTCGCCGGCGGCACGGGCGCGTTCCGGAAGGCGACGGGGCACGTCCTCTGGCGGACGGCCAGGATGGTGTCGCGCGACCACATGGTGCTGGAGCTGGACGTCTACGCGACCATGCCGGCCGCTGTTGCTGCTCCGAACGGGCAGCGTCAGTCCGGCGTTTTGAATATTTAGTGAAGCTCCAAAGCTGGGTTCGAATAAGTGCAATGTTTGAGTCTTCTGTGTCTTCGTGATTCCCACGCATATTGTTTTTTTAAGGAAATTTTCGATCTATTCATCTTCAATCATGGCACTACAACGAATAACAGAAATAATAAAAATTACATCCAGATCCGTAGACCACCTAGCGACGACTACAAGCACTGAAGCGAGCAGAAGGCGCTGCCGCCGTCATCGCCCCTCCATCGCCGGAGTCGAGCACAACTTGTTGTAGTAGACAGTCGGGAAGTCGTCGTGCTAAGGCCCCGTAGGACCAGCACACCAGAACAGCAACCGCCGTAGATGAAGAATGACGTAGATCAGAAGGATCCAACTCGAAGACACACGAACGTAGACGAACAACGACGAGATCCGAGCAAATCCACCAAAGATAGATCCGCCGGAGACACACCTCCACATGCCCACCAACGGTGCTAGACGCACCGCCGGAACGGGGTCTAGGCGAGGAGACCTTTATTCCATCTTCAGGGAGCCGCCGCCGTCTCGTCTTCCTGAGCAGGACACAAACCCTAACAAAATTGAAAAAAACAACTAAAAACGGAGCCCTCCCGCCGGCCCTTGCCGAGATCCACCGCGCCCCCATGGCCCTAGGGCCACCGGAGAGGAGCGGATCTGCGGCGGCGCCGGCAGGAGGCAGAAACCCTAGCTCTTTTTTCCACGATGCTCAAGTTCATTTGTTTCGAATTGCCTTTTTATTCGATTTTATTGATCAAAACAATAACAAAGTAAATAAATTTGTTTTTACATTTGTTGATTAATGCTCTCATTAAATCGACCAAGAAGCAGCTAATTCTGAGCCGACCAAAAAACATCTAAACATTTTTTTGATGGAAAAAAATTAAATCTTAAAGTTTTTTTTAATACAGTACAGACGCATACACTCCCCCCTATGATCGCACACACGCACACCCTACCCCTATGAGCACCTTTGAAAGACCGAGCCGGCATATCATCTTGAGATTTACGGAGACAACGTAGACGCCCTCGTCGGCAACAGGAATGTCTCCTCCCACTGAAAGTGCATTGCCGAAAATCCTGAAATAAATCCAGGAATAATGCGAGCACCAGGACTTGAACCCTGGTGGGATGAAGATACCACTGTCCCTCTAACCATCTAACATAATAGAAGTACTACTTACCATGTGCAGTGCTTTTGGGGAGGGGGAAGAGAGGAGGGAGGCCGAGGCGGGGTTGGATTTTTTTGGCAGCAGAGATACATGCAATCTTTCCCTTGTCCCTCCTGGGTCGTCCCCGCTCGGGCGGCACCGCCCCACCCCCTTTCCCCGATTCGTAGCCAGCGCCAGTCGTAGGCCAATCCCCCTGGCCGCTGCTGGCGCCGACGATGGTGGCGGCGCTCATCTCATCGAAGGCGGAGGACTGAGGAGGCACGCAGCGACTGTTGGGGAACGTAGTATTTAAAAAAAAATCCTACGGTCGCGCAAGATCTATCTAGGAGAAGCATAGCAACGAGCGGGGAGAGTGTATCCACGCACCCTCATAGACCGAAAGCGGAAGCGTTAAGTAACGCGGTTGATGTAGTCGAACGTCTTCGCAATCCAACCGATCAAGTACCGAACGCACGACACCTCCGCGATCTGCACATGTCCAGCTCGGTGACGTCCCTCGAACTCTAGATCCAGCTGAGGCCGAGGGAGAGTTCTGTCAGCATGATGGTTTGGTGACGGTGATGATGAAGTTACTGGCGCAGGGCTTCGCCTAAGCACTACGACGATATGACCGAGGTGTAAAACTGTGGAGGGGGCACCGAACACGGCTAAAGATCAACTTGTGTGTCTATGGGGTGCCCCCTCCCTCGTATATAAAGGAGGGAGGAGGGGAGGGCCGGCCAGCCCCTAGGGCGCGCCCCAAGAGGGGAATCCTACTAGGACTCGAAGTCCTAGTAGGAATCCACCAAGAGGGAGAGAGGGGGAAGGAAGGTGAGGGCACTACTAGGAAAATGCTCATACATAGAATTTTAGCAGTAGCGCCTATTTGGGCGCCCACGCTACTGGTATGTACCACTAGCGCCGGCCACAACGGACGCTACTGCTACTGAATAGCAGCAGCGCTGGTTGGCGCGGGCCGCGCTGCTGTTTAGCGGGCCACCGGGGCCAAAAGGGCAGGCCACTTAGCTGTAGCGTGTGATGTGCGCCGGCGCTACAGCTAGTGGGCTTAGCAGTAGCGATGGCCCATTACCCGCGCTGCTGTTAAGCCCACTCCCTCCCCCACGCGCCCTGGCCTGCTCGCGCCCCCGTCCCTCATCACTCAGCTCACTCACACACTCCACACTCCTACCTCAATCCCCCGCGCGCCACCGTCGATCCCCGCACGCTGCTGTCCCCCGCGCCGGCCCTCCTCCCTGCGTCGGCCGCCCTCGCCCGCGCCGGCCCTCCTCCCCGTCGGCCTCCTCCCCCG
>NC_057811.1:83165803-83176489 GCF_018294505.1 Triticum aestivum
ACATCCTCGTCCATCCTTCCTCCTCCTCCCTAGTTTCTTTTGAACCCCAGCAAGTTGAAAATTTTAGGTTTTTAATCTTAGTTGTTTAATCATAGGAAAATGTAGTATGAAACCTAGCTAGTTAATCTTAGGATAATGTAGTATGAATCTTAGGATAATGTAGGTTTTTAATCTTAGTTGTTTAATCTTAGGATAATGTAGTATGAATGTTAGGATAATGTAGTATGAACCCTAGCTAGTTAATCTTAGGATCATATTTTGAACTATCACATTTGTTGTTATTTTTTTTAGTAAAAACAATTATTCCTGTTATATGCAAATTTGAAGTGGATATATGTCATATTTTGAACATGTCACAATCTTAGTTGTTTAACCGAGTGGCCTATGTTTTGCCAGAAATGTCGATTCGTTTATGTTCTGGCAAATTTCAGGCGCTCGATATGTCCTGCTTTTAGCAAAGGTCATGCCGAATTTTGCTAAGTGTTTATTAATTTTGTTTTCATAATTAAGCATTTTGTTCTCGACGTCGACGATGCCTATCCCGCATCCTCGTCGTCGACTCGGCGGAGGACTCCTGCTTGAGCCGAGGGGCCATGTCCGGGACTGGGCTCCGCCGGGCTGGTACTGGGTTGCGCTACCTTCTGGTGAGTGCAGCTTAGTGAGGAGCCAGCCCGTCGTCGACCCGGAGCTTCTTTGGTGGAGGTCACGTGGGCCTGCATCGGTGGAGAGGCTTGAGTCCCCCGCACAGGTGGTACAGCACGGTGTCACGGAGGAGAACGCGCACGTCCAGCGCTACATGGTTGCGTTGGCGAACGACTGGTTCTCCAATACCTGGCAGATTCTTTGGGGATCTCACCGGAGCTATGATCCGGTGATGGTTCCTTCTCTTTGGGTGTCCACCGCGGCCCACTGAACCTAGAGGAGCTATTATTCGAGATGTATTAGTGATATTATATGATGATCTTTGCTACAAACTACTATATATGTATTCGATGATGGATTATTAATTACCTATTAGTTATTTGCTTATTGAATGCAAAAGATGAGCGCGGTTTGTGCTACAAACTACTATATGTGTATTCGATGATGGATTATATGATGATCTTTGCTACAAACTAGGTTCGATGATGATCTTTGCTACAAACTACAAATTTTAGGTGTTTTAGTTGTTATATGATGATCTTTGCTACAAACTACTATGGGTCTTTTACATCTGTATCCCTAACACGAACCCACTACTCACATTTGCCCTTAATTTTGAAGTGTGCTCAAATTTGCCCCTCTGCCGTTAGGTGCACATATAGAAATGCCCTTCCGTGCCGTTTCCGTCCGGTCAAAGGGATTTGACCGCTATCTGAACCTTTGTTGGACAATTTGCCCCTCACTCCATGTGTCACTTACAGGTGGGACCAACTCCTCTAAAAAATTAATGGAAAACTCTTTCTCTCACTCACCCCTCTCTATCACTTACAAGTGGACCCAACCGACATAATAAAAATAGAAAAACTTTCTCCCTCACAGCCCCCTCTCTCTCCTTGACATGTGGGCCATGGGACCCACTGCCAGGGTCAGCACCGGCCCTTGCATGGTCATGGAGAGGCTTGGCGGCTCCGGTGGCCGTTGCCGGCAAGGGCCGGGCGCGCCTGCGTGTGAGGGCCACAGGGCAGGCTCTAGGTGGTCTAGCGGGGCACGGGGTGGAGGTCAAGGCGGACGGCGGCGTATGGCGGCGCCATGGACGGAGATGGTTCCGACACAACTCTGCCGCCCGTAGCTATTGTCGGAGCCGATGCTCCCGTGCCACTCTAGTGGTCTATGTGATCTGCAATTCCATTCGGCCCACTCCCCAAGCCTGCTCGTCCCCTGTAACAAGTGCTCGAAGTACACCTGAGAGCGTCCAGAGCTTCTGCCAAGGACGTCGTTGCTAGCCACCGTGGCCGGAGGCCAGATAGAGAGGTACGAGCATGTCTATGAGCTCCGTCTGGTGCCTCTCCTCCGGCATGCATGTTCAATCGGGCCTGGGCCAGCCTATACATGACGCACGGGACCTTGAGATCCGCCATGGCCGTCACTCTTCCCCTCCTAAATTCGGCTGCCCCGATCCACCCTTGACCTACCCGACCATCGTGTCATCGTTGTGGAAAGCTTGCGCCCCTACATCCATCTTCCCGCACTTGATTCCGTGCCCAGAGCGCCCTGCCCGAAGCAGACCGCCATGACCGACCTCGGCTAGCTCGACCGTGCGGCCTCCTCTCGCGGACAGCGTGCCTGCCGTGCCTAGCATGCCTACCGTGCCTCACGCGGCTACACGGCGTGCCTCGCGCTCTCCTCTCGTGGCCATCCGTCCCCTATGGCGAGCCGCCGACGAGCTCAGCCTCTCACGCACGGGCACGCAAGGACCGGCGTTGACCCTGACAGTGGGTCCTGTGGCCCACATGTCAGGGAGAGTGAGAGTGATGGGAGAGGGAGAGAAAATTATTTTTATATGTAAGGAAGGAGGGGCAAAAATTTCAAAGAAATGGCACGTTAGAGGTCAAACAGCCTTGACTTGACGGAAACGGCTCGGAGGGGCATTTCTATAAGGGCACATGACGGCGGATGGGCATTTTTGAGCAGGATTTCGAATTAGGGGTATATCTGATTAGGTGGTTCGAGTTAGGGACAAAAATGCAAATGGCCCAACTACTATATATGTATTCGATGATGGATTATTAATTACCTATTAGGAAATGTTTGACGATGAAAGGGAATTCGCTATGTGCGAGTACTGCGAAGATGAGCGCGGTCTGTGCGACAGGCCTCACCTGGTAGAAGGTCGGCGCTTCAGCATCAAGCTCCAAGAGACCTTCGATGTTCAAA
Organism: Triticum aestivum; assembly: GCF_018294505.1. Classification (NCBI taxonomy): domain Eukaryota; kingdom Viridiplantae; phylum Streptophyta; class Magnoliopsida; order Poales; family Poaceae; genus Triticum; species Triticum aestivum. The sequence goes on from NC_057811.1 coordinate 83,168,660, forward strand.
CAGTACGCAACGACGACAAGTGTATTTTGTTATTTTTTGCACGACTTCTCTGCTTCTTCAACGTGTAATTTCCGTCTTTTACAATTCGACTAGCTTATCCCATGCCATGCAAGACGCTATGTCTTGGAGAAGATGGGTTTTGAAGATCATGAAAGCATGGAGACAAAGATAATTCAACTAAGGACCCATCATGGTTATGATTTTGCTGTAAATCTATACAATTCTGTGAACTCATCCAATTTTGGTTGCCTAAATTGGGAAGCCCTTTGCAAGGCGTATGATTTTCATGAGGGTATGCTTCTCACCTTCGATCTTGGTGATCCTGACATCGACGAAAATAATATGACCATTTGGGTCCTTGTTGACACGCTTCCAGTTCTACCGTTGTGTGAGTTTCTCAAACATATTTATTAAGTAATTTATATTTTTTATTTCAAAATATTTGACAGCTTATTTCCATTGACAACTTATTTTCATTCTTCAAAAAATGTACGGAAAACTGTAGACAGAACCTACTACTACAATGATGAAGCACAATTAACTTATAAGGAGAAAGATGGTCTTATCGCATTTTTTACTAATCTTGAGAATTACAATAGCTATTATCAAACTCCTCCACATTATGGTCAATACGTGCCACTAGTGCACGTGTTGAACTACGGTAACATCAATGGAGATAGCATGGTAAGATTTTCTACTATTACGACATCCGTGCATCTTTTGCATAAATTCTTATAAAACTAAACTACATTGCTAACTACAAAGTTATTACTATGTTTTTGAACAGAAAATCCCGATGGATTGTGTGCCTCATCTGATGTTGCCGAGAGGTCGCGTTGATGTTATGAGCTTACGGCCACCATGACCAGGTCAGCCGCAGTATCCACATCACTCCTGTCCATACCGGATTTCTAAAAGTGTGGAAGCCATGATAATAAATGATTTCAAAAAAATGTTTGAGCCATCGTAGAGAGCTACTTGGAAGCAACATTGAGCGTAGGCCAAGACTTGGAGACAGGATGATCTCCGTTCTTTATTATGGAGAGTCAATTTTCCTTAATGGAGAGTCAATGCCTATCTTGTTTTATGATATTTTACCTAAGAGAGGATAGAGTAGGTCCTATGAGAGGAGTAGGTCGTAGCTAGAATGTGTTATTATGTGCTACAATGTGTTAGAGTTGATGATGATGATGAGGAGTTGTGATTATGACTAGTGACCAACTTGTTATATGATGTCTCATTGACGAACATTGTTTGGTGGTGATGACAAGTGGTAATGAATATGCTATTTAAACAGACTAGTTCATGATGAGTTGTTATTGTATAAAAGATATATCTGTTTACACATGTACAACGCCAAAATGCTAAAAAAACATAAATTTTAGCAATGGCGCGGGCCAAAATATTACTAGCTGCGCTCATTTACCAGTAGCGCTCTCTAGTGCCGCGCTACTAGTACCTGAACTTACCAGTAGCGCTGGCCAAAAAAGTGCTACTGCTACAAAATAGTTGTAGCGCCGTAGCAGTAGCGCTGGCACCTGTGCTACTGGTAGCTCAAAAACCAGCGCTACTGGTAAGGTTTTCCCTAGTAGTGGGGAGAGGGAGTAGGAAAGGGGGGCGCCACCCCCCTTCCCTTATCCTATTCGGACTCCAAGGGGGGGGGGAGCGGCATGCCCTGGCTGCCCTCCTCTCTCTCCACTAAGGCCCATAGAGGCCCATTAGTTCTCACGGGGGTTCCGGTAACCCCTTCCGGCACTTTGATTTTATCCGAAACTCTCCGGAACACTTCCGGTGTCCGAACAACATGGTCCAATATATAAATGTTTATGTCTCGACCATTTCGAGACTCCTCGTCATGTCCGTGATCACATCCGGGACTCCGGAAAACCTTCGGTACATCAAATCACATAAACTCATAATACCAATCGTCATCGAACGTTAAGCGTGCGGACCCTACGGGTTCGAGAACTATGTAGACATGACCGAGACACCTCTCCGGTCAATAACCAATAGCAGAACCTGGATGCTCATATTGGCTCCTACATATTCTACGAAGATCTTTATCGGTCAAACCGCACAACGACTTAACCATTTAGCGTGACTTAGAGTCATTCAAATCAGTGTCAAAGCTTGCATCGACGTAACCATTTACAACGAGCTCTTTGTCACATCCATAAACGAGAAACATATCCTTAGTCCTTTTCAGGTATTTTAGGATATTATTGACCACTGGCTAGTGATCCACTCCTGGATTACTTTGGTACCTCCCTACTATACTTATAGCAAGGCACACATCAGGTCTGGTACACAGCATTGCATACATAATAGAACCTATGGCTGAGGCATAGGGAATGACTTTCATTTTGTCTCTATCTTCTGCAGTGGTCGGGCATTGAGTCTCACTTAACTTCACACCTTGTAACACAGGCAAGAACCCTTTCTTTGACTGATCCATTTTGAACTTCTTCAAAATCTTATCAAGGTATGTGCTTTGTGAAAGTCCAGTTAAGCGTCTTGATCTATCTCTATAGATCTTGATGCCCAATATGTAAGCAGCTTCACCAAGGTCTTTCATAGAAAAAATCTTGTTCAAGTATCCTTTTATGCTATCCAGAAATTCTATATCATTTCCAATCAATAATATGTCATCCACATATAATATTAGAAATGCTATAGAGCTCGCACTCACTTTATTGTAAATACAGGCTTCTCCAAAAGTCTGTATAAAACCATATGCTTTGATCACACTATCAAAACGTTTATTCCAACTCCGAGAGGCTTGCACCAGTCCATAAATGGATCGCTGGAGCTTGCACACTTTGTTAGCACCCTTTGGATCGACAAAACCTTCTAGTTGCATCATATACAACTCTTCTTCCAGAGATCCATTCAGGAATGCAGTTTTGACATCCATTTGCCAAATTTCATAATCATAAAATGCGGCAATTGCTAACATGATTTGGACAGACTTAAGCATCGCCACGGGGAAGAAAGTCTCATCATAGTCAACTCCTTGAACTTGTCGAAAACCTTTCACAACAAGTCGAGCTTTGTAGACAGTAACATTACCGTCAGCGTCAGTCTTCTTCTTGAAGATCCATTTATTCTCTATGGTTTGCCGATCATCGGGCAAGTCAACCAAAGTCCACACTTTGTTCTCATACATGGATCCCATCTCAGATTTCTTGGCCTCCAGCCATTTCGCGGAATCTGGGCTCATCATCCCTTCCTCGTAGTTCGTAGGTTCGTCATGGTCAAGTAACATGACATCCAGAACTGGATTACCATACCACTCCTGGTGCGGATCTTACTCTGGTTGACCTACGAGGTTTGGTAGTAACTTGATACATGATCATCACCATTAGCTTCCTCACTAATTGGTGTAGGAATCACTGGAACTGATTTTTGTGATTTACTTTCCAATGAGGGAGTAGGTACAATTACCTCATCAAGTTCTAATTTCTCCCACTCACTTCTGTCGAGGAAACTCCTTCTCTAGAAAGGATCCATTCTTATCAACAAAAATCTTGCCTTCAGATCTGTGATAGAAGGTGTACCCAATAGTTTCCCATGGGTATCCTATGAAGACACATTTCTCCGATTTGGGTTCGAGCTTATTAGGTTGAAGCTTTTTCACATAAGCATCGCAGCCCCACACTTTAAGAAATGACAACTTGGGTTTCTTGCCAAACCACAGTTCATATGGTGTCGTCTCAACGGATTTAGATGGTGCCCTATTTAATGTGAATGCAGTCGTCTCTAAACATAACCCCAAAACGATAGCGGTAAATCAGTAAGAGACATCATAGATCGCACCATATCTAATAAAGTGCGGTTACGACGTTCGGACATACCATTACGCTGTGGTGTTCTGGGTGGCGTGAGTTGCGAAACTATTCCGCATTGTTTCAAATGAAGACCAAACTCGCAACTCAAATATTCACATCCACGATCAGATCGTACAAACTTTATTTTCTTGTTACGATGATTTTCCACTTCACTCTGAAATTCTTTGAACTTTTAAAATGTTTCAGACTTATGTTTCATCATGTAGATATACCCATATCTATTCAAATCATCTGTGAAGGTCAGAAAATAACGATACCCGCCGCGAGCCTCAACACTCATCGGACCGCATACATTAGTATGTATTATTTCCAACAAGTCTGTTGCTCGCTCCATTGTTCTAGGGAATGGAGTCTTAGTCATCTTGCCCATGAGGCATGATTGACAAGCATCAAGTGATTCATAATCTAGTGATTCCAAAAGCCCATGAGCATGGAGTTTCTTCATGCACTTTACACCAATATGACCCAAACGGCACTGCCACAAATAAGTTGCACTATCATTATACAACTTATATCTTTTGGCTTCAACACTATGAATATGTGTATCACTATTATCGAGATTCAGTAAAAATAGACCACTCATCAAGGGTGCATGACCATAAAATATATTACTCATATAAATAGAACAAACACTATTCTCTGATTTAAATGAATAACCGTCTTGCATCAAACAAGATCTAGATATAATGTTCATGCTTAACGCCGACACCAAATAACAATTATTCAGGTCTAAAACTAATCCCAAAGGTAGATGTAGAGGTAGCGTGCCGACGGCGATCACATCTAGTTTGGAACCATTTCCCACGCACATCGTCACCTCGTCCTTAGCCAATCTTCGCTTAATCCGTAGCCCCTGTTTCGAGTTGCAAATATGAGCAACAGAACTAGTATCAAATACCCAGGCACTACTGCGAGCATTAGTAAGGTACACATCAATAACATGTATATCAAATATACCTTTCACTTTGCCATCCTTCTTATCCGCCAAGTACTTGGGGCAGTTCCTCTTCCAGTGACCAGTCCCTTTGCAGTAGAAGCACTCAGTCTGAGGCTTAGGTCCAGAATTGGATTTCTTCACTTGAGTAGCAACTTGCTTGTCGTTCTTCTTGAAGTTCCCCTTCTTCCCTTTACCCTTTTTCTTGAAACCAGTGGTCTTGTTGACCATCAACACTTGATGCTCCTTCTGGATTACTACCTCCACAACCTTTAGCATTGCGAAGACCTCGGGAATTGTCTTATCGATCCCTTGCATATTATAGTTCATCACGAAGCTTTTGTAGCTTGGTGGCAGTGATTTAAGAACTCTGTCAATGACACTATCAACCGGAAGATTAACTCCCAGTTGAGTCAAGTGATTATGATACCCAGACATTTTGAGTATATGCTCACTGTCAGAACTATTCTCCTCCATTTTGCAGCTGTAGAACTTATTGGAGACATCATATCTCTCAATCCGGGCATTTGCTTGAAATATTAACTTCAACTCCTGGAACATCTCATATGCTCCATGACGTTCAAACGTCGTTGAAGTCCCGGATCTAAGCCGTAAAGCATGGCACACTGAACTATCAATTAGTCATCAGCTTTGCTCTGCCAGGTGTTCACAACGTCCGGCGTTGCTCCTGCAGCGGGTCGTGCACCTAGCAGTGCTTCCAGGACGTAATTCTTCTGTGCAGCAATGAGGATAATCCTCAAGTTACGGACCTAGCCCGTGTATTTGCTACCATCATCTTTCAACTTAGCTTTCTCTAGGAACGCATTAAAATTCAACGGAACAGTAGCACGGGCCATTTATCTACAACAATATAGACATGCAAAATACTATCAGGTACTAACTTCATGATAAATTAAAGTTCAATTAACCATATTAGTTAAGAACTCCCACTTAGATAGACATCCCTCTAATCATTTAAGTCATCACGTGATCCATATCAACTAAACCATGTCCGATCATCACGTGAGATGGAGTAGTTTTCAGTGGTGAACATCACTATGTTGATCATATCTACTATATGATTCACGCTCGACCTTTCGGTCTCAGTGGTCCGAGGCCATATCTGCATATGCTAGGCTCGCCAAGTTTAACCCGAGTATTCTGCGTGTGCAAAACTGGCTTGCACCCATTGTATGTGAACGTAGAGCTTATCACACCCGATCATCACGTGGTGTCTCGGCACGAGGAACTGTCGCAATGGTGCATACTCAGGGAGAACACTTGTACCTTGAAATTTAGTGAGAGATCATCTTATAATGCTACCGCCGTACTAAGCAAAATAAGATGCATAAAGGATAAACATCACATGCAATCAATATAAGTGATATGATATGGCCATCATCATCTTGTGCCTTTGATCTCCATCTCCAAAGCACCGTCATGATCACCATCGTCACCGGCTTGACACCTTGATCTCCATCGAAGCAAAGTTGTCGTCTCGCCAACTATTGCTTCTACGACTATCGCTACCGCTTAGTGATAAAGTAAAGCAATTACATGGCGATTGCATTTCATACAATAAAGCGACAATCATATGGCTCCTGCCAGTTGCCGATAACTGTTACAAAACATGATCATCTCATACAACAAACTATATATCATCACGTCTTGACCATATCACATCACAGCAAGCCCTGCAAAAACAAGTTAGACGTCCTCCACTTTGTTGTTGCAAGTTTTACGTGGCTGCTACGGGCTTAGCAAGAACCATTCTTACCTACGCATCAAAACCACAACGATTTTTCGTCAAGTGTGCTATTTTAACCTTCAACAAGGACCGGACGTAGTCACACTCGATTCAACTAAAGTTGGAGAAACAGACACCCACTAGCTACCTGTGTGCCAAGCACGGTGGTAGAACCAGTCTCATGAACGCGGTCATGTAATGTCGGTCTGGGCCGCTTCTGAAACGCCCACGATGCGGCTATATCTCCCACGTGTCGAGGCACGACTTAGAGGCATAACCGCATAGTGGTTTTGTCGCAAGAAGGGTCATCTTCACACAATCCCATGTAATGAACAAGAATGGGATAAAGAGTTGGCTTACAATCGCCACTTCACACAATACATAAATATCATCATACATCATCCAAAAATACAAACATATAGACCGACTACGGTCAAAATCCAGATGAAAATAAGACAACCCCAAATGCTAGATCCCCGATCGTCCCAACTGGGCTCCACTACTGATCAGCAGGAAAAGACACATAATAACGACCACGTTCCTCGTCGAACTCCCACTTGAGATCGACGCCATCGTCTGCACTGGCATCGTCGGCACCTGCAACTGGTGTTGGAAGTATCTGTGAGTCACGGGGACTCAGCAATCTCACACCCGCGAGATCAAGACTATTTAAGCTTGTAGGACAAGAGGTGCAAAGAGGTGGAGCTGCAGCGGCAAAACATATATGGTGGCTAACTTGCGCAAATGAGAGCGAGAAGAGAAGCAAAGGGACGGACGTCATCTAGCAATGACCAAGAAGAGGTCCTGAACACCTACTTACGTCAAACATAACACAGACCGTGTTCACTTCCCGGATTCCGCCGAGAAGAGACCATCACGGCTACACACGCACTTGGTGTATTTTAATTGGGTCAAGTGACAAGTTATCTAAAACCGGACATTAACAAATTCCCATCTGCCACATAACCGCGGGCACGGCTTTCGAAAGATAATACCCTGCAGGGGTGTCCCAACTTAGCCCATCATAAGCTCTCACGGTCAACGAAGGATAAACCTTCTCCCGAAAAGACCCGATCAGTCTCGGGATCCCGGTTTACAAGACATCTCGACAATGGTAAAACAAGACCAGCAAAGCCGCCCGAATGTGCCGACAAATCCCGATAGGAGCTGCACATATCTCGTTCTCAGGGCACACCGGATGAGACATCCTACGAGTAAAACCAGACCTCGAGTTTCCAGGAGGTGGCCCCGCAGTCTGCTCAGTTTGGGCCAACACTCGAAGGAGCACTGGCCCGGGGGGG
>NC_057811.1:83176750-83178894 GCF_018294505.1 Triticum aestivum
GGTTGGGCCATGCTGGAGGAGTTTTATTCAAGGCGAACTGTCAAGGGGGTCCCATAAAACACCCGACCGTGTAAGGAACGCAAACTCAAGGAACATAATCCCGGTGTAACAGTAACTAGGGCGGCAAGAGTGGAACAAATCACCAGGCATAGGGCCGAGCCTTCCACCCTTTACCAAAATATATAGATGCATTAATTAAATAAGAGAGATTGTGATATCCCAACATATCCATGTTCCGACATGGAACAAACTTCAACTTTACCTGCAACTAGCAACGCTATAAGAGGGGCTGAGCAAAAGCGGTAACATAGCCAAACAACGGTTTGCTAGGAAAGGATGGTTAGGGCTGACATGGCCGAAATAGGAGGCATGATATAGCAAGTGATAGGTAGCGGAGCATGGCAATAGAGCGAAACAACTAGCATAGCAAAGATAGAAGTGATTTCGAGGGGTGGTCATCTTGCCTGCAAGATTCTCAGAGTTGTCGAAAGCTTGATCCTCGTAAGTGTACTCGACAGGTTCCTCGTTCACGAACTCGTCTCCCGGCTCTACCCAAGACAAGAACACAAATAAACGGAACCACAATCAACAACGAGAAATGCGCAAGCAACATGATGCAAGACATGTATGATATGCAAGTTATGGTATGCGATGCATATGCGTGCTCCGGAAGGAGAATGATGAACATGGCAGTAACTTGACAAACCAAGCATGCCACTGGAAAGATGAGATGATTTCGGTCGAAATCGATATAAAGATCACCGGAATCGGATGCACGGTTTGCAAATGGCAAGCAAAACAAGAATGACAATAATCTGCGATAAACAGCAAGATAGCACTTAAAATGCAACAAGCAACAATGCTACAGCACCCCAACATAGCAACAAAGCACATTGCAGTAATCTACAGGAGATGCTTGACAAAAGATGAACAATGAGCTACTGCTAGTTCATAACATATCAAGCTCAAACAAGCATGGCAAAAGTGCAAAAGATTACAGGTTCACCGACTTAGTGAAGAACTGGACATGGCAGAAATCAGCATCAGGTAGCAATGTTCAGAGCACGAAATCAACATGCTACAGGAACTTAACATAGCAAAACAAGGCATGGTAGTGTTCTACTAAATGCACATGACAAAAATCCCTTACTGACCATAAGCCAAAAAGGACCAGAAGAAATGATGGCAAGCATGTAAACATAGCAAGTTTCGTTATCAGGTTTCAGACTTATCAGAAAAACAGAGCATGGCAGAAATGTTAATATGTAGGCCTCTTTGTGAGCTTGATGCACTCACTACAGAGCAATGCATGAAAAACCAAGCATACCTACAGCAAGATGGCATGCTTACAAAGCTATCCATGGCAAGAACAATTGCATAGCATGTATGGATCAACTACAATAAGCTTGGCGAAAATGCATGTCATGTTAAGAATCTGCCAGAAATATTTTATAGCAAAAGTAGAGCAAGATTGAGTCATGCTATGGTACTCTAAAATTGCAAAAAATTGCAGGAATGGATCAATTACAACTATAGCTACAAAACATCCTTACTGAACATCTCCAAAATATGCATGGATCTCTCTCTAGCATCAAGTTTACATGACAACAAAATTACAACAGACAAGGACTTAGAGAAATCACTAAGTCCCTGAAATCAGAAATATTACGGGGCCTACTTTGCATGCTTGTGCTAGTCACCACAAAGATCACAAAAATACATGGACTATACCACTGGAAAGATGGCATGGCATACTTCAAAACACATGTAGAGCTCATGCTCAAAAGGTACACAGAATAAATGATACAAAAATGACAAATCTCCAAGTTCTGATAAGAACCAGAGATTAACAGCAACTAGCCCTCTTCCAACGAAGATTTGGGTATCAAGATGACCTCTAATGAACATGGTGCAATTGAACAAAATGAAGAGCGTCACGAGACGAACAATTTGACATATTGTACACGCGAATCGGAGCTACATGCACAAAGTGATCGCATCGGGAACACAAGCACTTGCTGATGGAAATCACAGACTTAGGAAAAAAAAGGGGGGGTCGGGTCAAACCTTCCCGTTGACCAGATCGGATCGGGGGAGGTTCCAGGCGCGGGCGCTCGAGCTCGCCGGCTCGGGCCGGAGGAGGC
>NC_057811.1:83179716-83184583 GCF_018294505.1 Triticum aestivum
CCCGCGGCGGGCTCGCGGGCCGGCGCGGTGGAAGAGGCGGCGGCGACACGTGTCGCGCTCCGGTTGGCCGGGCGCGCGGCGGACGTTGTCCGGCGGCGGCTGGACGCGTCCGCCCGCGGAGAGGGGAAATTAGGGTTTCGACTGCAGTTTCGTTTTTCGGGATGCCCACTCATTTATAGGTAGAGGGAGCTAGGAGACTCCAAATGAGGTGCAGTTTTCGCCCACACGATCGTGATCGAACGACCTAGAGCATGGAAGAGAGTTTGGTGGGCTTTGGGCTAGTTTTGGAGGGGTTTTTTGCTGGATACTCAAATGGACTTTGCGGAGGCCCGGTTAACCGTTGGAGTACCAAACGACCTCCGAATGGAACGAAACTTGACCGGTAGACTCCGGGCGGTATATTAAGACCACTTGACAAGCCTCGGTCCATTCCGAGAAAGTTTGACACACGCACACGAAAGAAAAACTAGAGGGGTGCACCGGAGGAGATAGGAGCGCCGGATTGGAAAACGGACAACGGGGAAAATGCTCGGATGCATGAGACGAACACGTATGCGAATGCAATGCACATGATGACATGGTATGAAAATGCATGACATGACAAAATACAAAACGAAAGACAAAAACCCAACAACGGAGGGAAAAACATATCACATAGCCGGAAATGGCAAGAGTCGGAGTTACAATTATGGCAAGTTACATGCGGGGTGTTACAACAGTCCACCACTACGAGAGGATCTCGTCCCGAGATCTAGGACTGAAAGAACTCCGGATATTCGGAACGGAGATGGTCCTCGCGTTCCCAGGTGGCTTCCCGGTCGGAATGGTGCGACCACTTCACTTTCAGGAATTTGATAGACTTGTTGCGAGTCTTGCGCTCAGTTCCCTCAAGAATAGCAACGGGGTGCTCATGATAAGACAAATCTTCTTGGAGGTCAATCTCTTCGAAGTTGATAGTACGCTCAGGCGTCTTGAAGCACTTGCGGAGCTGTGACACGTGGAACACATCGTGCACGTTCGCGAAGTTGGAAGGAAGTTCAAGTTGATAGGCGAGGTCGCCTCTTTTGCCAAAGATCTTGAAAGGACCCACGTATCTAGGGGCAAGCTTCCCTTTGATACCGAAGCGACGAGTGCCTTTCATTGGAGAGACGCGGAGGTAGACATGGTCTCCGATCTCGAAAGCCAAATCACGATGCTTACTATCATAGTAGCTCTTCTGGCGCGATTGCGCGGCTTTGAGATTATCACGGATGACTTTACACATTTCTTCAGCTTCAGTGATTAAGTCATTGCCAAGAAGTTGGCGTTCACCAGTCTCTGACCAATTAAGAGGAGTACGGCACTTTCTGCCATATAGAATCTCGAATGGGGCTTTGCCCGAACTCGCTTGGAAGCTGTTGTTGTAGGAGAATTCAGCCTATGGAAGACAATCTTCCATTTCATGCCAAAAGAAATGACACAAGCCCTGAGCATATCTTCAAGAATTTGATTGACTCGCTCGACTTGGCCACTAGTTTGAGGGTGAAAAGCTGTGCTGAAGCGAATATTAGTGCCCATGGCCTTCTGGAAGGAGTCCCAGAACTTAGAGGTGAAGATGCTTCCACGATCCGAAGAAATCAATTGAGGAATGCCGTGCAAGGAGACAATTCTGGAGGTGTAGAGCTCTGCCAGCTGAGCTGCTGTGATGGATTCTTTGATAGGAAGGAAATGAGCCACTTTAGAGAGCTTGTCAATGACAACAAAGATAGCGTCATTTCCGCGCTTGGACTTTGGAAACCCAGTCACGAAGTCCATTTCGATATGATCAAACTTCCATTCTGGGATAGCAAGAGGTTGGAGGAGACCAGCTGGTCGTTGGTGTTCTGCTTTCACTCTTCGGCAGACATCACATTCATTCACGAATTGAGCAATTTCTCGCTTCATTCGAGTCCACCAATACGACTGCTTGAGGTCATGATACATCTTCGTACTTCCAGGATGAATGGAAAGGAGAGAATTGTGCGCTTCGTTCATTATGACTTTCCTTAGATCACCTTTCGGAACCACAATCCGGTCCTCGAATAACAAAGTGTCTCTGTCATCAATGCGATAGCACTTGTATTTGGAAAGACCCTTGTCGATACCACGTTTCACCTTCTTCACCATGGCATCAAGGAGTTGTGCCTCACGAATTTGATCTTCCAAAGTAGGAGATACTATGAGGTTGGCAAGAACGCCTTGAGGAACAACTTGGAGATTCAGCTTGCGGAAAGCTTCACAAAGCTCCGGTTGGAAAGGCTTGAGAATTAAGCTGTTGCAATACGCTTTCCTGCTTAAAGCATCTGCAATGACATTTGCCTTGCCTGGAGTATATTCAATACTCGGATTGTACTCTTGAATCATTTCGACCCATCGAGTCTGCCTGAGGTTGAGATTGGGCTGAGTGAAGATATACTTGAGACTCTTGTGATCAGTGAAAATGTCCACTTGTCTTCCCAACAAGAGATGTCTCCACGTAACCAAAGCATGGACAACTGCCGCCAACTCAAGATCGTGAGTGGGGTAGTTCTTCTCGTTGGGCTTCAACTGCCGAGAGGTATAGGCCACAACTTTCTTCTCTTGCATTAACACAGCACCGAGACCTTGGAGAGAAGCATCACAGAAAACTTCATACGGCTTGGATTCATCAGGAGGAGTCAAGACAGGAGCTGTGACTAGTTTCTGTTTGAGAGTGTTGAAAGCAACTTCACACTCAGGAGACCAGACATATTTCACATGCTTCTGTAGGAGGTTGGAAAGAGGCTTTGCAATCTTGGAAAAATTCTCAACGAATCTTCGGCAATAACTTGCAAGACCCAGGAAACTGCGGAGCTGCTTGACATTTTGAGGAGGTTCCCAATCCAGAACTGCGGACACCTTCTCGGGATTAACAGCGATGCCTTTGGCAGAGATGATGTGACCAAGGAAAAGAACTTCATCGAGCCAAAACTCACATTTGGAGAACTTCGCATAGAATTGATACTCTCTGAGCTTGTCGAGCACCAATCGCAAATGTTTGGCATGATCCTGCTTATTCTTGGAGAAGACCAAGATATCATCGAGATACACCAGAACAAATTCATTGGTATAGGGGTTGAAGATGAAATTCATCATCCGAGAGAACACCGGTGGAGCATTGACAAGGCCGAAAGACACGACAGTATATTCATAAGAACCAAAGCTTGTTCTGAATGCTGTCTTGGGAATATCTTCTTCACGAATGCGAATCTGATGATAACCCATACGAAGGTCAAGCTTCGAGAATACTTTAGCACCTTTGAGTTGCTCAAATAGCTCATTGATGTTGGGAAGTGGATACTTGTTCTTGATTGTCTTCTTGTTCAAAGGATGGTAGTCGACACAAAGTCGGTCCGTGCCATCCTTCTTCTTGACAAAAAGAACACCACAACCCCATGGAGAAGAACTCGGTCTGATCAAACCCAGACGTTCTTGTTCATCGAGCTGCTTATTCAATTCCTTCAGCTCGTTTGGTCCAAGCTTGTATGGACGCTTGCAAACGGGTACAGTACCAGGCTCTAGTTCGATAACGAACTCAACTGGCCGGTGCGGAGGCATACCCGGAAGCTCCTCTGGAAAGACATCTTGATACTCGCAAACGACTGGAATTTGAGAGATGGCATCCAATTCTCCCTTCTCATTGAGAGAGAAAAACCGAATGGTTTCATCACGAGCGGCAAAGATAATCACATCCTCAGACGAGTGTGTCAATTGAATTTCCCTGGCAGCACAATCAAGTTGAGCCTTGTGCTTAGAAAGCCAGTCCATCCCGAGAATAAGATCAATATCCGAGTCACCAAGGACAATTGGAGAAGACTGGAATCTATAGTCGCCCAACTTGATGGAAACATCGGGAGCAACCAAACTAGACGACAAAAGCTTTCCCGGAGAAACAACTTGCATAACTTTGGATAAAATCTCTGTGTCAACATTGTGCTTTGATGCAAATGGGTATGACAAGAAAGAATGCGATGCACCAGTATCAAAAAGAACTTTTGCAGGAATATCATTAACTGAGAGATTACCCATTATCACATCAGTAGATTCCTCCGCTTGAGCTGCATTCATCATGTTCACCTTTGCAAACTTTGGATTATGCTTGACCATTGCATTGCTGGAAGATCTGACAGGAGGAGGAGGAGGAAGACGCCTCTGGTTGAAGCACTTGTTAGCATAGTGACCTTTCTGCTGACATTTGTTGCAAGTCACCTCTGAGAGAGGACGGTGATAAGGAGCATTGGACTTGGGAGCTTGATTCTGAGACTTGTTCTGATAGCTAGAGTTGGAAGAGTTGGAAGAACTATGGCCACCTTTGTTCTTCTGCTGGTAAGGCTGACGAAACGGAGGAGGAGGCAACCAGAACTTCTGTTGCTTAGCTGACACAAGTGAGGAAGAAGAAGACTGAACTGCATCCCTGACTCTCTTCTTAGAAGCCTCACACTTGAGCTGAGCAGCCTCTTGCTTCAGTGCCATATTGTAGAATTGATCAAACTGAGTAGGCTCAACAAGAACGAGAGCTAACTGCAGATCCTCTTTAAGGCCACTTCTGCAGATCCAAATGGTGCAATTGAACAAAATGAAGAGCGTCACGAGACGAACAATTTGACATATTGTACACGCGAATCGGAGCTACATGCACAAAGTTATCGCATCGGGAACACAAGCACTTGCTGATGGAAATCACAGACTTAGGAAAAAAAAGGGGGGGTCGGGTCAAACCTTCCCGTTGACCAGATCGGATCGGGGGGAGGTTCCAGGCGCGGGCGCTCGAGCTCGCCGGCTCGGGCCGGAGGAGGCGATGGGCCGGCGGGCGAGGGCGGGGGCGGCCGGA
>NC_057811.1:83546750-83561030 GCF_018294505.1 Triticum aestivum
CCCTACGTGGTGCTCCTCCCGCCTCTCGCCGCCCCCTCTATCGCCCGCCGCCTCCCCACTCCCCTTGCTGCCCCTACGCGGCGCTCCGCCCCCTCTATTAATTAGTATCACATATGGATTAATAGGATTAGTATCACATATGCATCTCTAGATCCTACTGTTAATTAGTATCACATATCATCTTATATGTTACTAGATCTTAGGATTTGGCATGCACACTTGAAGTGTTGTTCATATATGCAGTGTGCTGGCCTTTCATGTTTCCTCGCGTGATTGGGGAGAGAGTGTAGAGCGGGGTTAGGTGAGAGAAGTAGAGGATTTTTGTTGCTCACCGGAACTTGGGTTTCAATTCTTAATTAGCAGTGTAGCACATATATGAATACCACTGGTTGTTGGAACTAATCCAGATGCACAAGTTTGTTCAGCCAAACTTGGTCGAATCCAGGAGACAGAAAAGGAAGCGGGTAGAGGCGGGAGGGGGGGACTGAGGGCAGCAGAAGGGAGCGTTTGAAGTGACCCGGGCGATTGCGCTTGGATTTCGTCATGGCGGAGGCTTGGTTTCTTCTTCCTTGGCTGCTGTCCCTGGAGCAGTGGCGGCGGCGGTGCCTAGTGTTCTAGGGTTTAGAGAGGGGTTCTCTCTCTCGTCCTGCCTTGGCTTTTGTTTAGTGTTGCGCCGCTCGACGAAGGGGAGGGGCCGCAGAGGCGCAGACCAGGCTTGAGTTGGGCTAGAGCAGGCGTATTAGATAGAGGCCAGAGCGGTTGATGCAAAGGGAAGCATGCACTTGCAGTCTTGTTTCATTGCCTTTTAGGAGTAGTAGGAGGTTAGCCGGTCACGGCATCGATCCACCAGCACCCGGCCGTTAATGGAATGATGGACCCAAATCGCTATCCATCTGATGCTGTTAGTGAGCCCATTTTTGGTAAATTTCAGAAAAACAAAACACAGAGAGACAGAGAGTTGTATCTGATCTAAAAGGGGGTGTTTGCCTTTTATAGTTTTAATTATTGTGCATCGGATGCCAAAGGTGGAATGGATGTTTACTTATTATGTTTTGTGAATCTTGTGTCGTGCTGTTTTGAAAGATTCTAAGTTGGTTCAACTTTTGGATGTGGGAATAGATAAAGTGTTCCCCTGGATTGATCCACTTAGTTCAGTTGTCCTTGATGAGGATGGAAGTGTTTTTACCCTTGTGTCAGGGCTGGGAGTTGTCCTTGATGAGGATGGAAGAGTTATTGCTCTGCTTTGCCATGCTTGCAGAGATAATGCATAATTGATATTTGTGTAGTTGCCTTTTAGGAGTTATTGCTCTGAACTGAACTACAATTTAGTTGTTATTTTGCTTTAGGGAAATGGCACCACCATCACCACCATGTCGACGGTGCAAGTCAAGGTGCGCCAGCAGCCTTGCAACTGGCACGCTGTTCGGCATCTACTTCGAGTCTAGTTTTCTTCATGCAGCGATAATAAATTATATGAAACTAGTAACCACTATTTTGTTTTTAGTGTTATTAGCATTAATGCATCGTGTATATATCATTTTTCTTTTTGTACACAGATCATCCCATGCAATGTGAGGTCGGAATTCAACAAGCTGACCGGAGACTCTGTGACCTTTGAGGCTCCTGGGGGCCCCTACACTATGGAGGTCGAGAAAGGGCAAAATATGACGCAGGTGGGAGGAGATAGATGGGTCTGTTTCATCGCCCACATGCGTATCACCGGTGGTGAGTTGATCAGCTTCTCCTTCAGAGCAAAAAGACCCAAGTTGGTCGTCATTTATGTCAACAAAGCAGAAGATGATGAAGATGACGAGGATGATGATGACGCACTTGATGAAGCCATCGTAGCTCAAAGAATGAGGTTGAGCGAGGAGGAGGTGTGCAACCTATGGGACATCATTCCGCCACGTGCTGACTTCGTCGGGATGCCATTCGTGACCCGCCTGCCAAGTACCATGGTTGATTGGCATATCATGGTATGTTGCATTTACTGTAGTAATTTGATGATATACTTTATTGTTGTACTTAGTGTAGAGTCCGATGATATATATGCTTAGTGAATCTTATATGCTTTATTGTTATACTTAGTGTAGAGTCTGATGATATATATGCTTAGTGAATCCGATGATCTATATGCTTAGTGAATCTGATGATATATATGCTTTATTGTTATACTTAGTGTTTAGTCTGATGATATATATGCTTAGTGAATCTTATATTCTTACTGAATTCGATGATATATATGCTTAGTGAATCTTATATGCTTAGTGAATCCGATGATCTATATGCTTACTGAATCCGATGATATATATGCTTCGTGTAGAATCCAAAGAACTGTTAATAGTGTAGAATCCATATATACTTATTAGTAGAATTCATGCTTAGTAGAAATGTAGTACTGTCTTTTGATAGTGTAGAATGTGTGAGGCTACTTATTAATTGATATGTTTTTCTTATTCAGAAATTGCCGAAGAGCCTATCTGAGAGTTGTGGTATCAAGCTTGATGAAGAAGGCTTTGCTGGAATACGACTTACCGCGAGGGGCTCCGTCATCACCTGTGTGTACGGCGTGGACACAGATGGTTGCACACACTTCAACTCGGTTGGGTGGAAGAGCTTCCTCGTCTGCAAGAATCTTCATGTTGAATAGGCAATCCTAATTACTGTCAGGAACACCCACCGCCCAGGCTTGAGCATGATGACTGTCATCGATATCATGTAGAACTACATATGCATGCGTGTGGCTGCTGAACCATATATATGCTAGTATGACTACCTAGTAGACTTATCAACTATGATCTATCCATGCACTGTTGACTACTATATATGAGTTTGTGAGATTGTGTGGTTATATTAAATGTGGTATTGTCGTTAATGTTTGTGAGATGGTTCTATGAACTTAGTTTATTTGCACTGGACTTGTCTTGATTTCCATGAATATTGCATCTGACTTCTTTTTATTATTTTTAATTTCTATTTACCTAGTTGTAGGGTGGGGAGAAAATAGGGCGCTACTACTACGTGATGATAGTAGTAGTGTTGGTAGAGAAAGAGGCGCTATTACTAAGTATTTTAGCTGCAACGCTTGTTTAGAAATGCGCTACTATTAAATAATAGCTGTAGCGCCCTAGCAGTAGTGCGGGTGCCCGCGCTACTCGTATGTAAAAAACCAGCGCCACTAGTAAGGTTTTCTCTGGTAGTGAGTAGTGGCCAGTAACTCTAACACTACATCAAGACAGGACTTTTGGGTTCTCTCACTGTCGTCAAGGTAGTTTTTATCAGCTTTCTTGGAGACCAACAGGGATGTCTCACTATCTTGAACCTTATCTGCATTACTTCCTTTACCATTGCATAATGGGGTACCGTTCTCCAATATTTTGTTCGCATTCTAAAAGAGAAACAAGCAGACACATCACAGGTTTACCATGTTGTATATGAAACTCATTTTGGTAAATCAGTTCAGTAGTAAAGTGCACAGGATAACAGCATGAAACAAACATATATCTATGTACCATGGTCACTTTATGGTCTATATCATTCTAGTTTTTGTTGCCAAATCAAGATGGAGACACAGTTCAAATAATATTTGTTCAAGAAAAAGCAGAATAGAGAGAAGATAAGTGTGGGAAACTATAGAGCAATAACAACACTTGTAATGTGCATGACATGAGAACATAATTGTTTCTTCAATTGAAACTGAAATCAACATCGAGCAAGTTACAACAGCAAACCAGTTAAACAAATAGGTTTAAAACATACCTGTTGCGCCATTGGAGTTTCAATTCCATCCTTCAAATTTGAAAATAGTTGGTCTGAGTAAATACAGTGATGCAAGAGCAAAGGAGTATGAACCATAGCTATAGAACCTAACCTGAGAACAATTCTTCTTCTCCTTTAAGCGTTGAGTTGGGATTCGGAGTGGTGGTCCTCGTGCTTTGGGCACTACAGTTCCCTTACTAACTGCTCGTGTTTGGGTGCTCTGTGGTGGAGACGGTGTTGTGTCAACTGGAACTGGGTTACTATCTGCTGGGGTTGGGGTTAGAAGGGGTGTAGCTGGTTCTCCGTCCAACTGGGTAGGGGTACAATCTGCGAGAGTCTGGGTTATGTGTGGTGGGGCTGGTTCTTGGGCAAGTACAACCGTGGTTCTATCTGCATCAACTGGTAGCACTATCTTTTCTGAAGACCGTGTTGTTACTCCCTTAGATACTGCCATCACCCTCTCCAATTCAAATGGCTGGTAAACAAGAAAAGTAATTGAATGTACAGACATTGTATGATAGACAGGTGCAATGGATAGTGGGGAATAAAAGAGGGCATGAAATAATTCACATTTATGTTGTCTAACCAAACAAGATAGCATGACACAATTTCACATATATGATGGCTAACTAAACAGGATAGCATGACACAATTTCACATTATGATGGCTAACTAAAAAAGATGGAAAGACATAGTTCAAAATATGATGACTATGTAAATAGGATGACATGATATAACTATATAATGTGTTTATTAAATAGGTTGGCATGCCATAATTCACATACATGCCGCCTATGGAAACATGATAGCATGATATAATTCCCGGATAGAATGACATAATTCAAAATATGATGACTGTAACATTAAACAGGATGAGATGATATAACTATATGATGTCTTTATTAAATGGGTTGCCATGCCATAATTCAGATAGATGTTGTGTATGTAAACATGATGGCATGATATAATTCAAATATATGATTTATATAGTAAGCAAGTAAGCAGATGGCAATCCATATATGATGTAAAAACTAAGCAATGCAAGACAACATGCATGACATGGGTAATATAACCCTACCAAGTTTGAGCATAGACCTCAGGGGGGAATAGGATTGGTCATCAGTCTCTGAATCCTCCTCTGAGGAGCTCTCTGTATCCAGCAAGATGTCTGCTTCAGCAGGTAGCATTGTCTGCTCTGAATACCTTGTTTTCACTCCAGATACTTCCATCACCGCTTCAAATGGCTGATGCACAGGAAGAGTAGTTGAATATACAAACGTTGTCGACAAATGGAACACGTAATACAAAAAATGATAGCATGATATAATTCACATACATGATGATTGGCTCAACAGCATGGCATTGCGTAATTCACATATATAATGCCTTTGCAACAAGATAGCATTGCATAATTCACATATATAATGTCTTGCAACAAGATGGCAATGCATAATTCACATATATGGTAATTAGACACTAAACAGGTGGCATTCACACAAAGCATGTCTAAACTAATCAAATGACATAGCAATGCAAGACACCATACGCACGATATGAGCAACATAACACTGGTACGTCTCCAACGTATCTATAATTTTTGATTGTTCCATGCTATATTATATTCTGTTTTGGACATTATTGGGCTTTATTATACACTTTTATATTATTTTTGGGACTAACCTATTAACCGGAGGCCTAGCCCAGAATTGTTGTTTTTTGCCTATTTCAGAGTTTCATAGAAAAAGAATATCAAACGGAGTCCAAACGGAATGAAACCTTCGGGAACGTGATTTTCGGAACGAACGTGATCCAGAGGACTTGGACCCTACGTCAAGACATCAACCAGGAGGGCACGAGGTAGGGGGCGCGCCTACCCCCTGGGCGCGCCCTCCACCCTCGTGGGCCCCATGTTGCTCCATCGACGTACTTCTTCCTCCTATATATACCTACGTACCCCCAAACTACCAGATACGGAGCCAAAAACCTAATTCCACCGCCGCAACCTTCTGTACCCGTGAGATCCCATTTTGGGGCCTTTTCCGGAGCTCCGCCGGAGGGGGCATCGATCACGGAGGGCTTCTACATCAACACCATAACCTCTCCGATGATGTGTGAGTAGTTTACCTCAGACCTTCGGGTCCATAGTTATTAGCTAGATGGCTTCTTCTCTCTTTTTGGATCTCAATACAATGTTCTCCCCCTCTCTTGTGGAGATCTATTCGATGTAATCTTCTTTTGCGGTGTGTTTGTTGAGGCCGATGAATTGTGGGTTTATGATCAAGTTTATCTATGAACAATATTTGAATCTTCTCTGAACTCTTTTATGTATGATTGGTTATCTTTGCAAGTCTCTTCGAATTATCAGTTTGGTTTGGCCTACTAGATTGATCTTTCTTGCAATGGGAGAAGTGCTTAGCTTTGGGTTCAATCTTGCGGTGTCCTTTCCCAGTGACAGTAGGGCAGCAAGGCACGTATTGTATTGTTGCCATCGAGGATAACAAGATGGGGTTTATATCATATTGCATGAGTTTATCCCTCTACATCATGTCATCTTGCTTAAAGCGTTACTCTGTTCTTATGAACTGAATACTCTAGATGCATGCTGGATAGCGCTCGATGTGTGGAGTAATAGTAGTAGATGCAGGCAGGAGTCGGTCTACTTGTCTCGGACGTGATGCCTATATACATGATCATACCTAGATATTCTCATAACTATGCTCAATTCTGTCAATTGCTCAACAGTAATTTGTTCACCCACCGTAATACTTATGCTCTCGAGAGAAGCCACTAGTGAAACCTATGGCCCCCGAGTCTATTTTCCATCATATTAATCTTCCAACACTTAGTTATTTTTATTGCCTTTTATTTTACATTGCATCTTTATCATAAAAATACCAAAAATATTATCTTATCATATCTATCAGATCACTCTCGTAAGTGACCGTGAAGGGATTGACAACCCCTTTATTGCGTTGGTTGCGAGGATTTATTTGTTTGTGTAGGTGCGAGGGACTCATGCGTGGCCTCGTACTGGATTGATACCTTGGTTCTCAAAAACTGAGGGAAATACTTACGCTACTTTACTGCATCACCCTTTCCTCTTCAAGGGAAAACCAACGCAGTGCTCAAGAGGTAGCAAGATGGATTTCTGGCGCCGTTGCCCGGGAGTCTACGCAAAAGTCAACATACCAAGTACCCATCACAAACCCTTATCTCCCGCATTACATTATTTGCCATTTGCCTCTCGTTTTCCTCTCCCCCACTTCACCCTTGCCGTTTTATTCGCCTTCTTCCTATATGCCTTTTTGTTTGTGTTTCCACGTGCCTTCTATTTGCTTGCATCTTTGCTTGCTATAAATCTATTGATATGGATCCACTTAAAGTGTTCTACTTGGATCATCTTCGATCCTTATGCGCTCGTGCTGAAACCCCAACTAGCCTAGTTGATGGGAAATCTTTAGATGAGCATGCT
Source organism: Triticum aestivum (assembly GCF_018294505.1). Lineage (NCBI taxonomy): Eukaryota > Viridiplantae > Streptophyta > Magnoliopsida > Poales > Poaceae > Triticum > Triticum aestivum. Next base: position 83,553,982 of record NC_057811.1, read on the forward strand.
CATTTTGTGCGTCACCGTTTGTCTGAAAAAGGTAGACTCTTATGGAATCAAATAAACGAATTAAAAACACCTCCCCTACCTATATGAGTTTAATGAAAATGAAATCTTATCTTCTTATGCAAAGGGTGTTTATAGCTACTATGATATTGAACAAATTGAAGAATTTGTTGCTTTTAAGGGTTCTTTTGAAGTTGCTTCTTTGTTTGAAAAGTATGATACTACTCTTTACGAATCTGAAAATCTTGACATACTTGAATATTGCTATGAAAACTATGCTCATAATGTCTATGTCAAAGAATTTACTGAAAGAATGACCGTTGCTTCGGAAGAAGATAATGATATGCATGAATCTATAGATAATTGTGATTCCGATGATTTGATTGAAATATCCCTTGATGAACATGATGCTTGCTATTCTTGTTTCCATGATGCCAATATTCATGAAGATGAATTTGCTATAGCTCCGTATGTTCAAGATAGATCGTCGCTATTGCGCCCATACTTGATAGTTCCTTCGATAAAAAGCATGATTGCAATGATTTTACTATAAATTCTCTTGATGTCAATTGTGCTAATAATATGAAAAACCCTAAGCTTGGGGATGCTAGTTTTGCTATGTCTACTACTTGTTGCAATGATCATGATTGGGGTGATTCTTCTTATGATCTTGAAAATTTATTTAAGCCCCATGATGAATATGAGATTGATAATAGCGTTTGCAATATTATTGAAAGTGGGTTTGGAAGAGTGTCAGCTTTAGATCCCACATATTTGGATTATGTTCAATCTTATGATATTTTTGATAAAAGTGGGTTTGGAGAGGTCATGACTTTAGTTAATGATATTCCCACTATTTTGGAAGAGTGTCAACTTTGCATGCATGTGGATCATGTAGAATTTTTTTTATGTGATAGCTATATTGTTGAATTTGAACATGATCCCACATGTAATTATTATGAGAGAGGAAAATATGGTTGGCGAAACTTTCATGTTACTAAATTACCTCTCGTCATGTTGAGATTGCTATCGTCTCTTTCTTCTTCCTTGCGTATGCTAATTTTTGCTTGCTATGATAATTTGTTTGCTTATAAAATGCCTATGCATAGGAAGTATGTTAGACTTAGATGTGTTTGTCATGTGTTTTATGATGCTCTCTTTGTGCTTCAATTCTTGTCTTTCATGTGAGCATCATCGAAATCTCAATGCCTAGCTAGGGGCGTTAAACGATAGCGCTTGTTGGGAGGCAACCAACTTTTATTTTTATTTTTTTTGCTTTTTGCTTCTGTGTAGGAATAAATATTTGATCTATCCTCTGGTTAGATTTGTTTTTATGTTTTAATTAGTATTTGTGCCAAGTTAAACCTATAGGATCTTCTTGGATGATAGTTATTTGATCTTGCTGAAAATTCTAGAAACTTTCTGTTCACGAAAATAATTGTTAAAAAACACCAGAACGTGATAAAATATTGATTCCAATTGCTGCTTATCAATAAACAAATTATCTAGGTTGTCCTATTTTGGCTGAATTTGTGGAGTTCCAAAAGTTTGCGTTAGTTACAGATTACTACAAACTGTTTCGTTTTTGACAGATTCTGCTTTTCTTGTGTTGTTTGCTTATTTTGATGAATCTATGGCTAGTAAAATAGTTTATAAACCATAGAGAAGTTGGAATACAGTAGGTTTAACACCAATATAAATAAAGAATGAGTTCATTACAGTACCTTGAAGTGGTGTTTTGTTTCCTTTCGCTAACGGAGCTCACGAGATTTTCTGTCAAGTTTTGTGTTGTGAAGTTTTCAAGTTTTGGGTGAAAGATTTGATGGATTATGGAACAACGAGTGGCAAGAGCCTAAGCTTGGGGATGCCCATGGCACCCCAAGATAATCTAAGGAAACCTAAAAGCGAAAGCTTGGGGATGCCCCGGAAGGCATCCCCTCTTTCGTCTACTTCCATCGGTAACTTTACTTGGAGCTATACTTTTATTCACCACATGATATGTGTTTTGCTTGGAGCGTCTTGTATTATTTGAGTATTTGTTCTTAGTTTACCACAATCATCCTTTCTGTACACACCTTTTAAGAGAGACACACATGATTCGGAAATTGTTAGAATACTCTATGTGCTTCACTTATATCTTTTGAGTTATATAGTTTTGCTCTAGTACTTCACTTATATCTTTTAGAGCACAGCGGTAGATTTGTTTTATAGAAACTATTGTTCTCTCATGCTTCACTTATATCTTTTTCAGAGTCCTATAAAATAGCATGGCAATTTGCTTTAACTAAATATCATGAGAAATTTGATACTAGATAATTGTTTTGAGATATAAAGGTGGTAATATCATAGTTGTGCTAGTTGAGTAATTGTGGAATTGAAAAATACTTGTGTTGGAGTTTGTGATTCCCGTAGCATGCACGTATGGTGAACGTTATGTAACGAAGTCGGAAAATGAGGTATTTATTGATTGTCATCCTTTGTGTGGCGGTCGGGATCGTGCAATGGTTAACTCCTACCAACCCTTCCCCTAGGAGCATGCGTAGTAGTACTTTGCTTCGAGGGCTAATAAATTTTTGCAATAAGTATATGAGTTCTTTATGACTAATGTGAGTCCATGGATTATACGCACACTTACCTTTCCGCAATTTCCTAGCCTCTTCGGTACCGTGCATTGCCCTTTCTCACCTTGAGAGTTGGTGCAAACTTCGCCGGTGCATCCAAACCCCGTGATATGATACGCTCTATCACGCATAAACCTCCTTATATCTTCCTCAAAACAGCCACCATACCTACCTATTATGGCATTTCCATAGCCATTCCGAGATATATTGCCATGCAACTTTCCATCGTTTCGTTTATCATGACACGTTCCATCATTGTCATATTGCTTTGCATGATCATGTAGTTGACATTGTATTTGTGGCAAAGCTACCATTCATAATTCTTTCATACATGTCGCTCTTGATTCATTGCATATCCCGGTACACCGCCGGAGGCATCCACATAGAGTCATATTTTGTTCTAAGTATTGAGTTGTAATTCATGAGTTGTAAGTAAATAAAAGTGTGATGATCATCATTATTAGAGCATTGTCCCAAGTGAGGAAAGGATGATGGAGACTATGATTCCCCCACAAGTTGGGATGAGACTCCAGACTAAATAAAAAAAGAGGCCATAAATAAAAGGAGAGAAAAGGCCCAAATAAAAAAATTAGAGAAAAAGAGAGAAGGGACAATGTTACTATCCTTTTACCACACTTGTGCTTCAAAGTAGCACCGTGATCTTCATAATAGAGAGTCTCTTATTTTGTCACTTTCATATACTAGTGGGAAATTTCATTATAGAACTTGGCTTGTATATTCCAATGATGGGCTTCCTCAAAATGCCCGAGGTCTTCGTGAGCAAGCAAGTTGGATGCACACCCACTTAGTTTCTTTTTGAGCTTTCATACACTTATAGCTCTAGTGCATCCATTGCATAGGAATCCCTACTCCTTGCATTAACATCAATTGATGGGCATCTCCATAGCCCGTTGATTAGCCTCGTTGATGTGAGACTTTCTCCTTTTTTTCCCACATAACCCCTACCATTATATCTTATTCCACCATAGTGTTATATCCATGGCTTGCGCTCATGTATTGCGTAAGAATTGAAAAGGCTGAAGCGCGTTAAAAAGTATGAACCAATTGCTTGGCTAAAACCGGGGTTGTACATGATATGAATATTTTGTGTTGGGAAGATGGAGCATAGCCAGACTATATGATTTTGTAGGGATAACTTGCTTTGGCTATGTTATTTTGATAAGACATAATTGCTTGGTTAGCATGCTTGAAGTATTATTGTTTTTATGTCAACCTTAAACTCTTATCCTGAATCATATTAAAACTGAACATTCGTGCCACAATAAGAAGAATTACATTGAAATTATGCTAAGTAGCATTCCACATCAAAAATTCCGTTTTTATCATTTACCTACTCGAGGACGAGCAGGAATTAAGCTTGGGGATGCTTGATACGTCTCCAACGTATCTATAATTTTTATTGTTCCATGCTTTATTATATTCTGTTTTGGACATTATTGGGCTTTATTATACACTTTTATATTATTTTTGGGACTAACCTATTAACCGGAGGCCCAGCCCAGAATTGTTGTTTTTTGCCTATTTCAGAGTTTCGCAGAAAAAGAATATCAAACGGAGTCCAAACGGAATGAAACCTTCGGGAACGTGATTTTTGGAACGAACGTGATCCAGAGGACTTGGACCCTACGTCAAGACATCAACCAGGAGGGCACGAGGTAGGGGGCGCCTACCCCCCTAGGCGCGCCCTCCACCCTCGTGGGCCCCACGTTGCTCCACCGACGTACTTCTTCCTCCTATATATACCTACGTACCCCCAAACTACCAGATACGGAGCCAAAAACCTAATTCCACCGCCGCAACCATTTGTACCTGTGAGATCCCATCTTGGGGCCTTTTCCGGAGCTCTGCCGGAGGGGGCATCGATCACGGAGGGCTTCTACATCAACACCATAGCCTCTCCGATGATGTGTGAGTAGTTTACCTCAGACCTTCAGGTCCATAGTTATTAGCTAGATGGCTTCTTCTCTCTTTTTGGATCTCAATACAATGTTCTCCCCCTCTCTTGTGGAGATCTATTCGATGTAATCTTCTTTTGTGGTGTGTTTGTTGAGACCGATGAATTGTGGGTTTATGATCAAGTTTATCTATGAACAATATTTGAATCTTCTATGAATTCTTTTATGTATGATTGGTTATCTTTGCAAGTCTCTTCAAATTATAAGTTTGGTTTGGCCTACTAGATTGATCTTTCTTGCAATGGGAGAAGTGCTTAGCTTTGGGTTCAATCTTGCGGTGTCTTTTCCCAGTGACAGTAGGGGCAGCAAGGCACATATTGTGTTGCGATCGAGGATAACAAGATGGGGTTTATATCATATTGCATGAGTTTATCCCTCTACATCATGTCATCTTGCTTAAAGCGTTACTCTGTTCTTATGAACTTAATACTCTAGATGCATGTTGGATAGCGGTCGATGTGTGGAGTAATAGTAGTAGATGCAGGCAAGAGTCGGTCTACTTGTCTCGGACGTGATGCCTATGTACATGATCATACCTAGATATTCTCATAACTATGCTCAGTTCTATCAATTGCTCAACAGTAATTTGTTCACCCACCGTAATACTTATGCTCTCGAGAGAAGTCACTAGTGAAACCTATGGCCCCCGGGTCTATTTTCCATCATATTAATCTTCCAACACTTAGTAATTTTTATTGCCTTTTATTTTACTTTGCATCTCTATCATAAAAATACCAAAAATATTATCTTATCATATCTATCAGATCTCACTCTCGTAAGTGACCGTGAAGGGATTGACAACCCCTTTATTGCGTTGGTTGCGAGGATTTATTTGTTTGTAGGTGCGAGGGACTCATGTGTGGCCTCCTACTGGATTGATACCTTGGTTCTCAAAAACTGAGGGAAATACTTACGCTACTTTACTGCATCACCCTTTCCTCTTCAAGGGAAAACCAACGCAGTGCTCAAAACAGAGAATTTAAAAACACAGGATTTCTGCCAATCTAGGTGTTTGGTTCACAAGAATTGGACGATCACATGATGCAAAGAAGCATGGTGAGATTAAGTCAAACCTCAAGAAAATGTACGGTTATAATGCTATTATGCTACTATCTCTTAGTCTTGTGCTTCATGAACAGGAATTTGAAAAGGAGGACAAGTGAAAATTAAAATCCGTACGGTTTTTCTTTCAAGGAGACACTAAAGGAATAAATCCTACAGTTTTCCTTTGCTCCATTCCTTTGAACCAAATGCATGAATAGTAGTACCATAGGAAACTTTCCAATTCCTATGTTTTTCCTTCACTTTTCCTTTCAAGCACTGGCGATTCTAGTAGGCAGGCTTGAGCAAGGAAAAGCTACACTCAAAAAATGTTTTTGTTCTACTTGCCTACTTCTACCACTTTGGACCCAGGCCACTGCCCTACTAGCTCAACTCCCTGGCCCATCGACAAATGCACAGCTCAAACACGCAGAGATAAATAATGATGGCGTTCAAGAGAGTCCATCACGGATAGCTAAGTTGCCTGGTACCTCACAGCTTGTCATATAGTAGGAGAAACTAATCATATTTCACGTTACTGCGTGTGCTCAGTGGACAATATATATAACATGTAGAGTAAAAAAGAGATGCAACAAGTGTACAACCTCTTTGGCGAAGCCATGTCGATCTCAGCGTGATTGAGTTGGTCGGTGAGGATGATCCGGCTGACTTGGCTATCGGAGGGGGGGAAGAAGATCTTAGGCATCTTGAGATGGAGCCCGGGGTACTGCTCCGCTGTGATGGAGGGTTTCGTCGTTGGAGCAGCTCCGGTGAGTTGTACGACACCGAGGCTGAAGCAGGACAGGAGAGACAATGTTAACCTGAGTGGAATTCTAATAGCATCTCCAATAGATGACGTAAAATACATAACCACAAAGTGCTAGATGTAAAATACATCAGCCGCTCATCTCCAAACTTAACTGTCGAAGCTGAATTTAACTGTCGAAACTGAACTTAACTGTTGAAACTGAATTTTGCTGTCGAAACTGAATTTTATCGTCGAAACTAAATTTTACTGTCGAAACTGAACGCACTAGCTAGTAGCAGAAAGCAGTAGCAGCAGCGCGTGCGAGAGCCGATCGACTGAATTTTTCATCTATGTCAGTCAATTTTCCAGCCGTTGGATACGAAATCAAGGGCCTGCAGTTCAACTTCAACCTCCACCCCCCTGAGCCGCCAGCCACCACCGACCAAACCGTCGCCCTCCGCCGCCCCGCCCGCCCCGAAACCACTCCCCACCGCCGGTCCGCTGCCGCCCCGGCCATCCCTCAAGGCCCCCTGTGCCGAGCTTTTTCTCCGGAGATCCCCATGGCACCACCCCACCACTGCCCCACCCTAAACCCTAAGATATATAATGGGGTACCTCTCCGGTGAGCCCCCCTTCCCGCTGCGGCTGGTTCTTCCTTAACTCCAG
>NC_057811.1:83561264-83564105 GCF_018294505.1 Triticum aestivum
GAGCCCCCCCACCCCCTGAAAACTAACTGACCCAAAAGTCAATTCAGTCGACTGAAGTGTAGCTAAATCGGAGCAGCATCGCAAGCAAGAGCAAGAGTGAGAGCACCAGCAAGAGCAGTACCAAGAGTAGACCAAGCAGGGGACCGAGAGCAAAGAGCAAAGCAGCAGCGCGAGCGAGAGCTAAAGCAGCAGCAGCTCCTACTGATGTGGACGTCGCCGCTGAGGGAGCGACGCCGTGGAGGAAGTGGCCGGCGACGCCGCCGTGGATGGAGTCGTGCCGTGTCGGCTCGGGACCGAGCACCGGCAGCACCGTGAGATCGAATCAAGAAGAAAATGCGGCGACTAGTGTACAACCTCTTTGGTGGCGCCGATTAGGCCTCAGCTTCATCCGAGGAAACGGTTATGGTGATGCTCTTCTGGTGGTGCAGGTCAAGATGGCGGTGTGGGAATGGAGGTGGCGCGAAAGACGAGGGGAACGTCGGGGCAGCTCCTTGGAGGTGGAGGACGGGGTGGCTGAACCGACGGGATGACGAGATTGACGATGGATCCTCATACGGTACGGTGGATGAGGGATGTCGAGGTGTTGCTGTGGACGACGTCGTCAAGGAAGAGGCTCCGGCTGGGAGGCGGACAGAGGAGGGTGTGGGGGCTTCGCGGGTTTTCGCAGCCTCGGTGTATGAATGGGTGGCCGGATGGGATGGGAGTGGGGAACCATGGCTTAGGGACGCGCTTATCAGAAATGTGGGGTAAGTTACGAAAATACCCCCACCGATTTGAGCTAGGCGGTTCTTTCGGTTCAGGGGTATCACGGGCATTTCGCGTGTCGGGATTTCACAGGAGGTGGGAGTTTTCGCGCGTTTTGTAATTTTGGAATAGCAAGGCGCGGGTTGAGATGGAGGGAGTTGTCGGAGCACAACGAGACAAAGATATATCTTAAATATCTCAGGGTAATAAGGCGCGGGTTGAAATTTCAGGACAAGCCCAACGTGTAATGTACCAAATCAATTCGCACTTCCGTCGACGAAAAAACAAAAAGAAATCAATTCGCGGCACACAAGAGAGTCTTGTCCCGTGTACTGTACCAAATCAATTCGCACTACAAATGTCATTCAAAACTTTGAATTCATGTTATGTTCAATTAAAATATTTCGCTACGTGTATAATGCATGCAACCTGCTACTCAAATGAACGTTTTAGTGCATTCCAAACGTATATACTACCGCTTCAATATGAACTAAATTTGAATTCATTTCTCTATTTGAATAAGATCTACAATAATGATTGTTGTGAAGTCAAACCATTTGAATCCGTTTCTCTATTTTAATAAAATCTACAATCATCATTATTGTCAAGTTAAACCATCGTTTCTGTATTATCTTCACATCACACCACATGATTACTCTCGAGTTAGATATGAACTATGTGTACTATATGAACTCGAACTCGATTTTTTTAATCCACTTTATGTTGATTTCAAATCACAGTACATTTCAAGCTCTAGCTAGATCTTCATAATCTAAACCATGTCTCATATGTATAATGTGTTTATCACATAATGTATGGTGCCCCGCCCCCTACGCCTACAAGAATTTAGATGTGAGTTGCAAACACCACACATTACCACAAATTCAAATAAAATGTGAGATTGTTCGATATATAGTATTGTTTAGATTGTTCGATATTTAGTTGTAAGCTGCAAACGCCACACATTATCACAAATTCAAATAAAATGTGAGACTGTTCGATATATAGTATGGTTTAGATTGTTCGACATTTAGCTGTGAGTTGCAAACGCCATGCATTATCACATTATGGTATAACATGTGCAAAACCATAGCACGTGTATCACCGCTATATTCATGCATGCATATGTTTATAACACTATGATCTCCTATTGAAATATATGAATCCACTTTCATATCAAATTATGATCTTTGTTAGTCTCTTAAACCCACACAATCCTCTAACCTTTGTAGCTAGCACTAACTTTCTCTCGTGCATGCACACGCCCTCCTCGCCCTCCCCCTCCCTCGGCATTCTATCCATCACGCACATTCATTTTTTTTCTTTAGGTCATTCTCCCACAGTCTCCACAACTCCTTTCCGACACACACCGATCGATAAACCTCTCCAGGGTCTGCCTACAACATACGTACACACGCACCTTCCATCTCCTCCTTTCTCTGTCCATGCCTCGTGTCTCTCATATGGTCCCACACACGTGTAAACTCTCGCCCCTCTTTTCATCGATCTCACAACCGCACACTCCTCCCCCTATCTAGCTAGTAGCTCGGCCTCTCGCACCACCTCCTAGGTCCATTCTCTCTGTCTATCCGTCTCGCTGGGCCTTATTTTCCTCTAACAAATGGATGTACACCGACCGATCTCCCGCTATACATATAGCTAGCTAGGTCCTTATAACTCGTTTTTTCCCACGCATCGATCGATCTACCTCATTAGTTATGTCTCTCCCTTCCTCCGACAAACAACAATTGATCTAGCGATCTTGTTAGGTTTGCTTAGCAAACACATGGTTCCCCTTCATCATCCATGCATGTGTCCCGACAGATCTATCACGCACATGCACACACAGAAACACATCCCCACTCTTATTGATAATATTGCAGTTCTACCCTCAGTTTGTCTAGTAGGCCTCTCCCACCATCTTCGAGAAGCAACTCCATCACCCATCCAGCACTCTACCCCTCTCCCTCCCTCTCTCTCTCCTCTCTCTCTCCCAACCTATTTCCCGTCCTTCAATTATGTATGGATGTCGACCCATCTCCCTCAAGACATAGCTGGGTCTCTCGTCAACACATATACGAGTCGTTCTACCTCTCT